>NC_056741.1:1389566329-1389595487 GCF_019279795.1 Protopterus annectens
ATTTTTAGATGTCTAGCAGATGTCTACTGTATGTGCGAGCAATGCTAAGCATAGCTGTGCAATGCGCCACATGACGCAAACAAGCACATGAATGTAAAAAAAAAAGTAAAACTGCAGTTTCATGAAATAATATCTGTCGATCACCTTTTAGTCTAGGTTAACGGGCCAAAAGGTATTTTGCTGTGCTTACCAACTGTCCAGAAGTTTTCTGGACAGTCCACAAGTGCGGCACAGTCTCTACAGTGTTGCTTACATGGATTCAAAATTTGTGTTATTGTGCTCTCTCAGCAGCGCACCATAATTAATATGTATGGCGTGCTGCTGAGAAGGAATCATGGCCGTGTACATGGGTACATTCCATGTAGGCTCTGTGAAGAGCCTACACGGATTTTATTGAATCCTGGGGCAGATTTTATTATAAAGAACCTGAAAGTCATATATATACATTTACAGGAGCTATTCACAACAAGAAATGAGTTCTTACTGGTCTTGTAAAATATCCTTCACAGTGGCTGATCTTGCTTGCAGAGTAAGGAACATGGAAAGTTTTCCAGAACTAGAAAATGGTGTTTTAGCTTTCTTTTGGACAGGGTGGGACAATATGGTGTAAGAGAGAAGTCCAAATAGCCTCTTAGATATGTATTTTAGAAAACTATTGGAATGTTTTTATTACCTCAGGAGATTAGTTACATTGTATGGAACCATTTCAGTCAATAGAGCGTACCAAATGGCAGTGTTTAATGGTTTATCAGCTATGTATTGGCTGACTACTTTGGAGAAAGCTTAATACAGCAGCAATATCATTTTGAAAGATAGTTTTAATGTACTGGGGAGAGGCAGGGCACCTACAAATAACAAAAATCATCAGTATACAAAACTAGGTTTAATGAGGTGAGGGACTGCTCCATGGATTGAGCATTTGAGTACTCCAGAACATATATAGGATCCTAGTTTGATTTAGAATGATCTGCAAGAAATATATTTCCTAAACCAGGTAGTAGTATTGTCTCATTCCAGGGGACCCATGTTTGATTAGCAGCATGGGTACCTGAGGAGTCAGGAGGGTGAAGATTGGCTTGGCTTGTCATCACCAGTTTGCCAAACATGGAAGGGGGAGGCAGATTTGATTATTATTAGGGTAACACACAATGAAAAGTAAGCAGACATCATCAGAGGATGCCCCGCACAAGCCCTGTTTACTAGCCAAGTATGTGCATCACAGAGGAGGTTGGTTTGCGTGTTTAGGAACATGCATTCCTTCTCCCTGTCCAGGCAGCTGTCATGAGTTAGTGAACTGCTGAATGGAAACTACGGGTAGGTTATCCTGCAGGGCCTAGATGCTGACCTGATCTGTATCACCTGACTGTGTGTGTTGGGGAATGGATGGGATGATTGAACTTCTCAGGCAAGAACAAATGGCCCATAAGACTCACCTCTAATCCATGGATTCCTTGCATTTGGCATAGGTCCATGTCATTTGACTGAAATTCAAATGATCAAACCTATTTGACTAAAAACACGTTTGATAGAAAACCTTTTTTGGAACAACTATACAATAAACAATGTTTTTGCAAAGATACAAGCCTCCCATGCATGCTCTTTACTTATATATACTAACTTCATGATTGCACAACCTCAGAAAAAATAAAAAGTACCACATACAGTGAATCAGTGCTACAATAAAAGCACATTGATCTGCAAATCTTGGGGTACAACATGATGCTGACCATTGCACTCCACACATATTCTGCTAGACTCCTATGATATACACTTTACTGTCAAATGAGTTTTTAATCAAATGGTTCAAACATTTGAGTTTCAATAAATTGACTATTCAGTCAAATGACATGGACCCTTTTGACACAAAGGGTTAAGGTTGTGAGCTGTAGTCCCTATGGTGCATGATATGATTCCCTCAGCCCTCAGTTGCCCACAGTTTGACTATCAGCAAGTCATTTAACTTGACATTGCTCCTGGGTGGCCCCTGAAAAGGGACCATGTCGCATATGGGCCTATCTAGGTAACAGATGGGTATTTATAATTATTATCCCCGATTTCTGTCATCCTATGTAACAAAAGGGTTGATTGAGGGTACATAGGGGAGCCATTTGGGCTGAGTCCTGAAGAGATTTGGAGGAGGGTATAAAACAGCTACTAACTCCTGCACCAAAGCCCAAAAAGTCAGAATCAAACCAAATATTGTGATTTAATATGTTAAAGTATTTGTTGAGATTATAGGTATAATATATATAGTTGTAATAGGCATTTTAAGTGTTACATATTATACATTGATCTACTTATGCCTGTTGGGTAATGCTGGTCACAGTATGAATCTATCTTATAACCTACACTTGAACTATACATTATCACTGTTAAAACAACAAGTAAAATAAAAGCATGGAGCACGTGTTTTGTATATGTTAATTTACACATGTGATGAGTTAGGGAAGCAAATGTTGGCTATTTTCACATTTTGCCCTTTTTTACTGATATCAAAAGTTTACTGATTATTATTATTTTATTTGTTTTATTATATTTTGAAAGGATTAGGTATTCACATGAATGTGGATCATGGTATGTGTATGTTTCCAGCTAAGCAGGTTAACTTTTTATTATTGCTGTTTGTATTTTTCATCTTGTATATACATTTTTATATTTAGTTGTCTGTTTTGAAAAAAATGTTCATGTTTTTATGAAGTTCGGGAGAATTTTTTTCCAATTAAAGTGATATTATAATGTTTATATATGCTCTATAGCATTTGGTGAGTTTAAGTGCCATGAAGCATTTTCCTCCTTGATGGTCATATGTTTTTGGGGTATATTTAAATAAAGAGGTTAAGAAGTGTTTTAGTAGTCAATGGCCCAAATGCATGTAGTCTGTTTCTTGGTGCTGTCATCTTAGTGTGGAGTGCATCTATAGAAAGAAATGGGGGTATCTCGACTCAGGTGTGATGGTACACCCATTAAAATCTATGGATGCGCCTCATACTTTTCCAGTGCTGATGAAGCTGAGGTTAGAGTTTCCTGTATAGACTCCATGGCATCAGTGCATGGAAAATACACATTTCATAAGTATTTTCTTTTATAAACAAAAGCTGAAAATATTGTCTGATTGGGGAAAGTATTACTTAGTAGTTTATGCACCAAATGTTATTGTATAAAATTTGTAACATTGGAAAATCACTTTAATCTTGTCGGCATGTGTTTGTAATGTGCAAGTGATGTGCCATTTATTCAGTTGTTAGGTTTTCTTTAATGAGTAGAAATATTGCAGGTATTTTTTGCAGAAATTAGCAGCTATAATGTGATATACAACTCCCTGTCACCTGTTTTCTCCTTTAGCTCTGCATTGTTATTTCATTGACTGCTTTCCCTGTCAGTAGTATGTACTGATGGTGCTTTCTTGGGGAGAGGTGGAGTAGGGGCACACTGCAAGATGAATTTCTCTGACTGTTGTACAACATATGAACACAACCATAGCTGGATCATCTGATGCACTGTGCAGATACCCACATTGGTGACCCAGGTTGAGAAAAAAATGGAAGAAGCTTACTGTAACTGTAACAAGTTTGTTGAAGCTGTAACAAGCAGCTTGCTAACGTTTTATATTGATGCATCCATGAGCGTGCACGCACACACACACACACACACACACACACACACACACACACACACACACACACATCAAACTAAATGTACTTTAGCCATTTGGTAAATGCAAAATAGGCATTCTTATATCATTGCTGGTACTTCATAGATGCATAAAATGCAATTATGGATACCTGAGAGCAATGGTATCACTGGAAAATTGTCTGTTTTTATTTAGTGACTGCAGTGTGCAGTCCTTAACAAATTCCACAAAAAACATAAGCTGAATTCTGGTGGAAATCGTACATATAAACACACCCACACACACACACACACACACACACACACACACACACACACACACACACACACACACACACACACACACACACACACACTCTAGGGCGGATTCATGAAGGCTTACACGGAGTTTAAGAGTAGTGTAAGCCTCCGTGTAAGCCTCCCGATCCAGGAACAGCCCAAACCTCCGTGTAAGAGACAGCTAAAACGTCTCTTACACGGACTGGGCGTGGAAATGCTCAATACCTCATTTGCAGCTCAAAGATATGCAAATGAGGTATTTGAGCGATCCAGGAAGCCCAAACCAGTCCATGTAACGGACGTTTTAGCTGCAGAAATGTACTCAGCTGACAACTGAGTACATTTCTGCAAAATTGACAACGGAGCTATGTCAGCTCCAAATAAAGGTTGCATATGTGTCATCTAGCATGCCAATGGCCAAATATGTGGCCATTGGCATTAAAAAGTGATGTAGAATTATTTAAAATAACTTTTTTTTTTCGGGGGATTTTGATGTTTAACTGCAGCACACCAGCAAACGGGTGCGCTGCCTAAAAGTGAAAACCGAAGCTTATAAGCTCACAATTGTGGATTTTATGTATTACATGGAATGACAATGCAGGGACCAGCAGGCCAAAAACAATATGGCCACCGTGTAGTGGTTGCCAAGGGGGGGAAGCTCAGTGTAAGAGATGTAACTAAGCATTACTAGGCAATCCTATGTAAATGAGGGTTACAATACTGAATCACACTGCCACATAGCTAATGAGCACTTTTCAAGTAGTGTAAGAGTTACAGAAGGGGGAGGAATAGAGTAAGAGGTAGGTGACATCATGGGGGGGAATGATAGAAATAAATGTATCACATTGGAGAGCAGTGTAACGTGACAGATGACAGACAGACATCAGGGAGGGAGGTGTGTCCCAACAGAACACTAGCAAAGTCAAGAAATAGAAGGTGTACACCATCCCTACACTCAAACTTTCTTGATATACGTGCATGCGTGCGTGTGCGCGCGTGTAAGGCAGGTTCACCATGTGGGAGCGTGTTGCAAACCGTTTAAAACGGTTTGTGTGGGCGTGCACGTGTGTAAGGCACTGTAAACATCAGGAAGCCTGTTGCCTGATGTATAAGGCAGTGTGCGTGCGTTTTACCATGAATCAGACAACCAAACCGTGTAAGTATGTGTGCGCGCGTTTAAGTCACTGTGAGCGTGCTTATGCTGGTGTGCACATTGCTCCCCCTGAGGAAACACAGAGGAAAAAGGAAACAACCAGATTACAAGGAAGCTGTCAGAAAATACTGCTGGAGTTAATTGGTGATAACAATTAGAAGCAGGCAATTACACAGGTAGACTAGAAGCCCAACCCAGCACTTAAAACACTGCACACAGCAGTGCAGGGTGTTTCTCTCAAGAGATACTGCAAGAAAGGAGTAAGCTATCAGAATTAAAAACTGAAAAAGCTGAACTCACATCAGAAATGCTAGGGGCTGCCATAGCTGTTATAATCAGGCATAGGCGAATTGCTGAGGGTGGTGACAATGCAGATGCTGACAGACAACCCAGAATGAGGAGAAGGAGAAGAGTATACAGGCCCAGGGTCACCTACCATGGGTTACATAAGCTGGAGACAGTAGAGCGCTACAGAGTGGACAGAGACCTTCTGCAGCAAATTGTTGAGCTGTGCAGGCTACGTCTCACACACAGAACCAACAGAGGGGAACCCATCCCAATGGAAACCAAGGTATGTGTTGGCCTAAGAATACTAGCAACAGGTACCTTCCAGAGACCAACTGGTGATATGATGGGGATATCACAGGCATCAGCCTCCAGGGTACTGCACCAGTTCCTGGATGCCATGTCAGCACATGATGGTGATCATGTATATTTCCCCAATGCTCGTGAGGTATTGGCCAGCAATATGCGTCTCTTCCAGCAAATAGCGGGATACCCTGAGGTACTGGGTGCAATAGACTGCACGCACATATGCATCAAAGCACCAGCCGGTGAGCGGGGTAGAGCCTATATTAACCACAAGGGATTCCCCTCCATCAACTGCCAGGTCATGTGTGATGCCCAGGGCATAATAATGAATGTGTGTGCTCGCTGCCCTGGGAGCTACCACGATTCCCACATCTGGCATCTGATGCAGCTGTACCAATCATTTGCCAGTGGGGACTTCCCACACGGACACCTAGTGGGGGATGCAGGTTATGCACTTGAGCCGTGGCTGATGACACCCATCAGAAATGCACACACACACCTGAACAGGAACGCCATAATGAGGCACACGCACAAACACGTAATGTCATAGAGCGTGTGTTTGGGCTGCTCAAGTCACAGTTCCGGTGTCTGGACACATCTGGTGGAGCCTTGCAGTACACACCAACTACATGTACCCAAATGATCATGATATGTGCTATGCTACATAATATGATCCTGCGGAAACAGCTGCAGCAGGACCAGCATAGGGCTGGGCCAAACATACCCCCACCATTGCCAAGGCCACCACAGGCAGAGGGTGACTCGGAGGAGGAACAACCTGACCTTGCCCCAGTAGGCAGAAGGAGGAGTGCCCAGTATGCCCTGGCCTTGGCAAAGAGGCAACGCATAGCACATACACTGGCTCAGTAGGAACACTGGGACTGATACCCCCTCCGACTCACTCATATAGTAACATGGACGCCTAACATGACACAACCTGCTTCCAAACATGTACAGGGAGTGTAGTATGTGCATCTGACAGAGGCAGCCCTGCAGCACCACCTGAGGCATGAATGCCATGTGTTAAGTAATGTAACACCATGTACCATATGCACACCTGAGGACCCTGACTAACATCCACCCTCACCAATCATGAACCACAAAAACACAAACCCACCTTCATAGGTACCACAAGGGATAGGAACCTAGATGTAATGCTACCCAATGTCAGAAGTATAAACAGCAAGATGCGTGCAGTGTAAACGAACACAGTATAGAGAATGTAGATATCAGTGCTGTAATAGAAAACTGGGTCAAAGCCCACATCAGCACTCTAACACTACCAGGTCACACCTCATACAGTGATGTACAGCTGCAAAACATGGAACAAGCTACAAAACGAGGGTGACTAGCAATAAATGTCATGGATA
The DNA here is from genome assembly GCF_019279795.1 of Protopterus annectens. Taxonomy (NCBI): domain Eukaryota; kingdom Metazoa; phylum Chordata; order Ceratodontiformes; family Protopteridae; genus Protopterus; species Protopterus annectens. The sequence continues at coordinate 1,389,573,353 of NC_056741.1, forward strand.
ACCACACCCCCAGGTTGGTACCACAACAAGAAGCAGCATGGATTAGCCTTGGTCAAATACCAATGGCTAAAACTGCCTACCACTATATAGCTTGCTGCAGACCACTGTCCTAATAGCAGGAACTGCACCAGGCCTATGTTGGAATACATGAAGATATCAAGCCCCCCAAACCACATTATATTGCTTGACTGAAAATACCTACACATACACCATAGTTTCATAGTTTCATAGTTTACTACTAGGTTATCTGCCCTAGTGCATTTATAAGCCTAGCCATAGTGATGTGGCTATTGCCACCCCTTATAGTGGTAATAAGTGTACAGAATAGATTCCGAATATTGTGCCTCTGACGTAGTAGTGACACATTATGACCCCTTTACTTAATCAAATTAATTGACTGTGCCTCTGTCTAGTAGTGACACAGGGAGGACCCCTTGGGTAAACCTACGATCTCACATCCACTTGTCCAGATTTCTCTTGAAGAGAGTCAGTGAGGGACTCTGTCTAACATGAACTGGGATTCTGTGCTAGAGTGTGAGAAGCCTCTGAGTTATGAATCTGTCCCTCCAGCATGTCCTATACATGTATGTGCTGAGGTTCAAATCTTTAGCTCTCATGGTTCTGGTGGATTTGGATTGCTTGCAGTGGAGCATGTCCACCAAATCCTGATTGGACATGGTCTTGTATGTCAGGCATATGTCACTTGTAAGTAGGCGGTATGCTACTGAATAGAGCTGGATTTTCTTTAGTCTGGAAGCATATGACATGTGTTGTAGACCCTTGATCCTCTTGGTAAGGTACTTTTGGGGTCTCTCCAGCTGTTGCAAGTGCTGGGTGAGGTACATACCAAATGGGGCTTTGTATTCAATCATGGGCCTGATAAGGGAGAAGTATAGGGGTACAATGACCTCCTTTGATCTGGATGGAAAACCCTTCATGATAAGGTGGGCAAGATAGAAAGTCTTTCTAACCACTTTGGCAACATGGGTGTCAAACGAGAGGTCACTATCTACATGGGTCCCCAGGTGTCTGATTTGTTTTCTGTGCTCAGTGGGTTGCTGTCTATGTGTTAATTTGTGGGTACTTTGTTCCTCCCAAAGGGGATGACTACACATCAGTTGCATTCAGTTTCAGGCCATGATTCTGGCACCAGCTATCTGTTTTAATGAGGGCATTCTGTAGGATGTGTGTGCCGGCTGATGTATTCACTATGGTGCCTAGGTTGCAGTCATCTGCAAACTTTGTCAGCCACAACCCTGCTATGTTTGCTTTCACATCTGAAAAGTAAATGCCAAATAAGAGGGGTCCCAGGACAGATCCTTGTGGGACACCACTTGTGACTGGCTTTGAATCTGACAAGGCACCTGCAATGTCGACTTTATGGGTTCTGTTTTTTAGCCATTTTGCAACCTATCCTGTGACATATGGTTTTATATTTCAGCTGTTGAGCTTGTCTATGATGCCTGAGTGGGGTATTGTGTCAAAGGCCTTAGCCAAGTGCAGGTAGGCTGTGTGGACCGCTTAGCCCTCATCAATGGCCCTACTGACAGTTTCAAAATAGTCAACTAGGTTCAAAAGGCAGGAACTGCCCTGTACAAAGCTGAACTGGGTGGGATCAAGAGTCACCAATGTCTCTGTTTAAGAGCTCCATAAGGACTCTTTCCATTGCTTTGCAGACAAGGCTGGTTAAGCTTGTGTGGTGGTAGTTCCCAGGGTCTGTGGAGGCATCTCCTTTGTGGAGTGGGACCACTGTTGCTGTACGCCAGTGTTCAGGTACATATCCTGTAGCAAGGCTAAGGTTAAATAGCATTTGTATATACGGGTTTAGCTCCTTCTGGAGTTCACGTAGAATGCAACTGGGGATACCATCAGGTCCCATTGATGCTGTGTTTTTGTCTTTGCTGAGTGCGGCTCTCACATGGACATCTGAGATGACAGTGAGGTTACATTCAGCTGTGATAACTATCTTCTTTTGGGGGTGAGGGAGGGAGAAAATTGCACTGAACCTGTCTGCCAGAATGTTGCCAATATCTGTCGGGTCACTGAAATTTATGTTGTTGTGTACCAACTCTGAGCATATCTGAGGGTTCCCACCCAGGTTTCTGACATAACTGAAGAAGGCATTGTGGTTATCTTTATTGTCTTTGGTGATTTTTGTCTCAAAGTTGACCTTGGATGTCTTTATGAGAGAATGTAGCTTTTTACTAGTGCTGATCACAGCTGCCTTCCCTTTAGGAGATTTAGCTCTGTCTTGCATTAGTATCCTTCTTTTGTTATACAGTTCGTTTATGGCTGGGGTCCACCAGACAGGCCACTTTCCCTTGGTGGAGATGGTTTTGGTTTTATTTGTGATTGCATGGTCCATGCTTTCTTGGAGATGTCCGTAGAAAGTGTCTCTGAAGGAGTCACCATTGTGTGTTGTGGTTTCCACTGGCCCAGTGGGCTTAAAGGATACCATCTCAGTCTGAAGAAGTATGAAGTCAGCTTTTGAGAAGTTTGTCACTATACTCTTTGTATTATACTAGCCCCGACACATTTGAAGAAAATTTCCCAGAATCCATCAAACAAAATGGACATGCAAAATGTAACACTTCCACAAGAGGGGTAAGCATACTGCATGTGATAATCAGAAATATGTGTACTGGATGTCAAGATGAGAAGTGTATCCCTCACTGGTAAGACCAGACCATAGAGTAATCACACTGTAGTTACACATCCCGACCCCAGTCCCTGGCCAGAATACCACAGTGAAACACATGTATAAAGCATAGCTTGCACCCCTACAAACCAATGTGGAATCCATGAAAGGCCCTGTGCAAGTCCAGAATATGGGACACACTGCAGAACATGTTATACAGGCATTCCATGAACACAGCCAAGAGTGCTTGGAGTCTGCAATCACAAATAACAACAAGACACAATGCCATACACCCAGGCATCTGGCATGCTGGACTCCAGCAATTACTAAACCATTGAAGAGAATGAGGAAGCTACCACATGATAGATCAAACATAAAAAGTGAAGTAATCAGTGATCACTAGTATGGCAATAAAATGTGTCCACACATACAATCCAAGGCCAGGCAAAACAAGTAGAATCTGTGAATCCAGAGGCAATGTGACACCTGTCCCAAGTACACACACAACAACAACTCACCCCAATAAATACAAATATATGTGATAGACGCAACCAGGTAGCCAAACCGGAGCCTGAGCACCCCCAAATCAGTACTGTCAAAACTAGTCAGGAGGACAAGGTAACCACATACACCACAAACCCAGTCCACATAGACCTACAATGACTGTAAACCAAACACATAAACACAAAAACATTCCCAGAGGCCCTAATTACAAACACACAACACCAACACAAGCCTCCAAAGCAGACACCCAATAAAACAACCTCCAGACATAGCACATGTAACACATAGTACACAAAGCTGGTGTGCCAAACAGTCACAGGACAGAAGGACAAACAACATGCCTGATACAGTTGTAATAGGTGACTCCATAGTGAGACATGCTGCTGTTCCAGGGATGGCTTGCACCTGTTACCCATGGGCATCTGGATATTGCCTAAGGCTTTTGCAACCTACAGAGATCCTTTTGTAGGCAAGGCCAAAAAGACTAACCCACCACCATAGAAAACAAAACTGGAAAGAAACAGAAGGGTAATGCTGATCAATGCCAGACCTGTAAACCTCAATATGCATGCTCCTGAGGCCCTCCCCAGTATGGAGAACATTGATGTCTGTCCAGTGATAGAAACCTGCTGCAAGCCTTGTGACAGCACACCAGCACTACCAGGTAATACCACATATCATGTGTTATGGCCACAAAACCTGGAACAAAACATAAAATGAGGGTGAGTATCCATATTCAGCACAGACACCTATACGTCCAGTTAACTGACAATGCTTACGTCATTGCAGTCCACCCATGTGCAACTAACCATAGGCAAGACTGCTGTACAGTCTGTAGCATGCTACAGACCACACTCTCACACACAGGAACCCCACCCCGCTGTCCTGAAGACAGTGGACAGTATGAATGTACCACCAAATACAAAACAAGGTACACACAAATTACCACATAGGTGGTAAACCATTATGTATGGAAGGAGTAATCAGGGACCTAGTGACACAAGTGGACAGTAACCTGTTATGTGACAGTCACATTGCCAATTTGGCTAGGAAGACTGTCTATATTGGACACTGTATCATGAAAGGATTCACATCTAAGTCAACAAAGGTCATTGTGCCCCTATACTGTTCCCTTATCAGACCATAATGTAGTACAATGCCTCATTTGGGATGTACATTACCTGGCACCTGCAGCAGTTAGAAAGACCTCAAAGGTACCTCACCAAGAGTTAGAAAAGGTCTCAAATATATGTCATATGCTGCCTGGCTGTAGACACCACAGCTGAATGCAGTCACATACTGCCTACACCGAGGCATTGTATGTCTGTTGTGCAAGTCCATGTCCAACACAGAAGTAATGGACATGCTCCACCCCAGAAAACTCAAAGCCATCGGAGCTGTGTGAGTCAGAGATGTCAGCCTCAACACATAATCAAATAGGATGTGCTGGAGGGACATATACCTAACCCTGAGGCTCTCCACACCCTGGAACAGAATACCACTACATGTTAGGCAGAGCCCCTCACTGACACTCTTCAACAGGAAGTTTGCAAAATGGATGGATAATTGTAGATGTACACTGGGGGTCTTTACTGTGTCATGTCCAGACAGAGGCACAGCTAAGTAAATCATAAATGACCATAATATTCACATAGCAAGGGGTGGCAAAAGCCACACACACTGTGGCTAGACTTACAAATGCCCTAGGGTGGATAGCCTAGTATGAACCTATGAACCTATTATGATACAAATTGTACAGGACACTAAGGATAATCCCAAGGCTGCTGCAACTGATGGTAGGAAGCGTGTTGTGAATTCCCAGATATGCTCTGGATCACACAAATATTACAAACAACATACCAAACACACACACGTATTGCCAACATACATCCTGACAGGTGCAGTGCAAACCCCCCCCCCCATAATGCAAAATATCTTTCCCAGCAGACTGCTGCCTCCCTGACATTATGTCAGCCTTACCACAGGATATGTACCCAAAGAGCAGTGTACAACAACAGTGGTCATTCTCAAGAAAGGTGTCGCCTGAATGGTTACTAAAAACAACCACCACAGAATCCTGAGAAGCTTGGTCTGCACAGCTATGGAAAGGATCAGCATGTACCGCAGACATAAAGATATTGGGGATCTATTGACACCCGACCCTACCCAGTGTGGGTTTATTAAGTGCAGACCCTGCCCCTAAACATGTGTGACTCAGTTGAAATAGTAATTGAGGTCACTGATGAGGGCAATGTGGTCCACACAGCGTAGCTGGACCTTGCAAAGCCTTCCATACAATACCCTATGTGTTCAATATAGATATGCTCACCAGCTTATATATACACCCCTATGTCACTAGAGGGGTTGCAAACCAGACCAACGACAGAACTGACATGGTCAGACATGCTGCAGCCATGTCAGACTACAAACCACATATAACAGGTATCCCACAAAGCTTGGTCCTGGGACCTTCCCCATCTGGTATATATGCCCCATAGGTACAGGCCAACATGTAAGGACTGTGCCTGAACATGTTTGCAGAGGACTACAAACCGCCCAACATATCTGACACTCCAGCTGACACAAGCATCCCACAAAGGGCCACATAGAAACAGACAACTGGTGCCATAGCCATGTCAGCAAGTTAAATGGAGAAAACTGTATAGTCAACCTCTGTGGATATACAGTAAGTGACCACCAATTACCACATAGGTGTTAACCCATTACATACTTAACATGTAATGACAGACCTGGGTACACAAGGTGATAGATATCCTGCATTGGACAAACATGTGGCTGTAGTGTTAACAGAAACAATCCATATACCAACCTAATCATGAAGGTTATGACATCTAGATCAGGGGAGGTCATTGTGGTTCTGCAGTTATCCTTCATCAGCATTACAATTGACTACAACAGCCCCTGTGGGGTGTACCTCAGCAGACACCTCCATCAACTGTAAAGTCCACAACAGTACCTCACCAGGAGTATCAAAGAGCTTGAACAGATGTAATGTGTTGCCTGATTAAACAGAGTGCAACTCCACACAATGCCATGCTGGCCACCCAGACGCAAGCTGTGCCTGATGTAGAAAGCCATGTCCAAGCTGGAATCAATGAACATGCTGCACCTTGTACAATCTGAATGGCAGTGAGCTATGCACATGAGGGACCTGAACCCCAGCACTGACATACATAGGACAAGCTGTACTGCATTATCCATAACACAGAAGCCACCTCCATGCATGAGTAAACTACCAGTACAGGTTATCCATAGAGTCACTCATTGATTCTCCTCAACAGGAATCTTAATGAGTGGATGGGAGATGGTAGGTTTACCCTGGGTATCACCGTTATGTCACGGGTAGACAGAGGCACAGTATACTAAACATGACATATGTCATGGCAAACTACACTTACAATGTGTTGAAGGACAAACACACTCTCTGACTAGCATTAGAAATGGCCTAGGGCACATCGGTAGTGTTTGCCAATGTACACCTATGTTGTGGAATACACTACTGATGTTGGACGAGGCTGTTGTAAGTAGTTAATATCTGAACATAATGCAACATGGTCAGATAGGTTCATAGGTTCATAGGTTTATACTAGGCTATCTGCCCTAAGGCATTTATAAGCCTAGCCCAGAGTTTTGTGGCTTACGCCACCCCTTATATGAAACAAATACTGTGCCCATTAGTTTGTTGTGCCTCTGTCCAGCAGTGACACAGAGACGATTCCCGGGGTAAACCTATGATCTCCCATCCACAGGTCAAGATTCCTCTTGAACAGAGCCAGCGAGGTGCTCTGCCTCACATGGACCGGGATTCTATTCCACAGCATAGGGAGTCTCTGAGTGATAAATCTATCCCTCCAGCATGTCCTATTTATATCCGTGCTAAGGTTTAAGTCACTTGCTCTAGTGGTTCTGGTGGATTTGGATTTTTTGAGGTGGAGCATGTCCATTAATTCCTGGTTGGACATGGCCTTGTATGTCAGGCACATGTCACCTCTGAGCAGACGGTATGTGACTGAATAGAGCTGGAGTTTCTTCAATCTGGCAGCATATGACAGATGTTGGAGTCCCTTTATCCTTTTGGTGAGGGACTTTTGGGGTCTCTCCAATTGCTGCAGATGTCGGGTGAGATACATCCCGAATGGGGCATTGTACTCGATCATTGGTCTGATAAGTGAAGAGTACAGGGGAACAATGACCTCACTAGATCTGGATGTGAATCCCTTCATGATCAGGTGGGCAATGTAGAAGGTCTTTCTAACCACTTTAGCAACGTGAGTGTCAGAAGAAAGGCCACTGTCAACCTGGGTCCCCAGGTCCCTGATAACCTCTTCTGTGCTTAGAGGATTGCCACCTATATGGTAGCTTGTGGTTACCTTGCTTTTCCCGAAGGGTATGACTATACATTTTTTGGCATTTAACTTCAGGCCATGGCTCTGGCACCAGCTATCAGTTTCCGTGAGTCCCCTCTGAAGGATATCCGTGTCTGATGCACTTTCCTCTATGGCACCCAGTTTGCAGTCATCTGCAAACTTTGTCAGTCAAAGTCTTCCCATGTTGGCCTGTACTTCTGAGAAGTAGATGCCTAACAATAGGGGGCCAAGGTCCGAGCCCTGTGGGACACCACTTGTGACCGGCTTGGAGTCTGACATAGCACCAGCAACTCTAACCCTGTGGGTTCTGTCCTTAAAACAGTTTGCAGCCCATCTTGTGACATATGGGTTTACATTTAAGTTGGTAAGTTTTTCTACAATACCCGAGTGAGGTATTGTGTCGAAAGACTTTGCAAGGTCAAGGTAGGCTGTATGGACTGCCTTTCCCTCATCAATGGCCTTGGTGACTGTTTCGAAGAAGTCGACCAAGTTCTAAAGGCATGATCTGCCCTTGACAAAGCCAAACTGGGACGGGTCCAATGTCTGCAAGTCCCCTATATCTTTGTTTATGAGCTCCATTATGATCCTCTCCATAGCTTTGCAGACTAGACTTGTTAAGCTTATGGGGCGGTAATTACCAGGGTCCGTAGAGGCACCGCCTTTGTGCAGATGTGCACAACTGGTCCCTAACCAGGCTGTTGTGCTCACTATGGAAATGTAAAGCAGTGATAGGACTAAAGCCCAGGATACTGTCCACCACAGTGAAAGTACTGAACCACTACACTATACAGTACTACAGTGTTAGGTCAGTATGAACGGATGTTGACAATTGTATGCAAAGTATCCCATGCAAAACCTGCAGGCACAGTATAATCCCTGTTGTGTTCACACAAAAAGCATTTGGACAGTAACTACACAACATGACACAGAACACACAACCATAAACAGGAGATATTTGTTGAAGTTCACACTCATCCACAAATGTGATGGGCTGCAGAGTTCAACATATGGAAAGCTCACACTGGGCATGCTCACACACTTTGATAAATGAGACATCTTTCACACAACATGCCATGGGAAGGCTGAACTGGGCATGCTCACACACTTAGTCCAAATATCAGTTTAGCATTTTGCCACATATATCTGGTATATGTACGTGTTATTCCAGTAACCAACAACATTATAGCAATCTGGCCAGTGCTCACACTTCAATGACTACAGAGACATACATGATATAGTGGATTTCCCCCATATGCAAACATCTTCCACAGATACACAAGTTGTTCATACAAACAGGAAATGTTATGGCAATAAAGACCTGCAAACACTGCTATCAGCACCAAATAATGTGCATCTGACAGTTAAACATATGGGTGTAGAGGTCAACACTAGGCTGTTTGCCCTAGGGAATGACAGCTTATCCAGAGTGTGTGTGTGTGTGTGAGGGTGATTGTGGTTGGTCTGTGTGCAAGTCTGTGTGAGGGAAATGTTCCTTTTAGCAACTGGGAAAACACACCACAGGATGCTCATTCCCCTTTCTAAACACTGATGATGTCAGCACCCTATAAGTACATCAGGAGAAAAAAAGTTGTCTAATAATCCGAATAGCTCGCTCTGCTAATGTGTCTGTTTCTAGTGTCATAACATAGTTAGATAGGGGTTTGAATCCAGCAAGTGGCAAGTGTGTTAAGTGTGTATGAAAGGAACGTCCCTTTTGGCAACTGTGAAAACACACCACAGGATGCCCATTCACCTTTCTAAACACTGATGATGTCAGCACCCTATAAGTATATCAGGAGAAAAACAATCTCCCAGTAATCCGAATAATGCACTCTGCTAATACGTCCATCTCTAGTGTCATAGCATAATTAGGTAGGGGTTTGAATCTAGCAAGTGTGTGTGAAGGGGGTTTAATGTAAATGTGTATGAAAGAAACATCCCTTTTGGCAACTGTGAAAACACACCACAGGATGCCCATTCCCCTTTCTAAACACCGATGATGCCAGCACCCTATAAGTATATCAGGAGAAAAGAAATCGCCAAGTAATGCGAATAACGCACTCCGCTAATGCGTCCGTCTCTAGTGTCATAACATAGTTTGGTAGGGGTTTGAATCTGGCAAGTGTGTGTAAGGGGGGGTAAGTGTGCATGAAAAGATCATCACTTTTGGCAACTGTGAAAACACACCACAGGATGCCCATTACCCTTTCTAAACACTGATGATATCAGCACCCTATAAGTATATCAGGAGAAAAAAAATCTCCCAATAATCCAAATAGTGCACTCTGCTAAAGCATCCATCTCTAGTGTCATAACATAGGTAGGGGTTTGAATCTAGTAAGTGTGTGTGAAGGGGGGTTAGTGTGTGTGTATGAAAGGAACATCCCTTTTGGCAACTGTGAAAACACACCACAGGATGCCCATTCCCCTTTCTAAACACCGATGATGTCAGCACCCTATAAGTATATCAGGAGAAAAGAAATTTATCAGTAATGCGAATAGTGCGCTCTGCTAATGCGTCTGTCTCTAGTGTCATAGCATAATTAGGTAGGGTTTGAATCTAGCAAGTGTGTGTGAAGGGGGATTAGTGTGTGTATGAAACGAACATCCCTTTTGGCAACTGTGAAAACACACCACAGGATGCCCATTCCCCTTTCTAAACACCGATGATGTCAGCACCCTATAAGTATATCAGGAGAAAAAAAATCACCCAGTGATGCGAATATCCCACTCTGCTAATGCATCTATCTCTACTGTCATAACATAATTAGGTAGGGGTTTGAATCCAACAAGTGTGAAGGGGTGTTAGTGTGTGTGTGTAAGTGTGTATGAGAGGAACATCCCTTTTGGCAAAGGGGAAAACACACTACAGGATGCACATACCCCTTTCTAAACAATATCACAATTATTTATGGCTTTTGATTCCAGACATGTCACGCATGTTTTGATCACACAGAATGACCATGTGTGCGGGTTGTTTCTCACAATAATGCATGACATCGATTAAACCAGTTATGGCAATGCACACATGATGTATATGTGTGCCAAATACACATATGTACCTGTGACCTTCAATAGTTACCATGTGTGATGCCTGCCACATGTGAATACATGGTATTTGCACTGGGTAGGGTGTTGGAGCTACAGTCATGCTCCCAGTCTATGTTTGGGTAGTTTAACCCACCCAATATAATGGTGTATGGACAGACCTACATATTTCCAACTGTTTTCAGGAAGGCCAAGTGCGGTTCTTGTGTTTGTGAGGGTGGTCTGTAGCAGTCTATAACCTGGAAGGCAGTTTTACCCATTGTTACTTGCATATGGATAGTCTCTGATGTTTGGTGCTTTGTCACCAACCTGGAGGTGTGGGTATCTTGGAGGAATATCAATACACCCCCTCCTTTTGTGGTTTTGTGCAAGTTTTGGGCCTGAAAAGCATGGTATGAGGTATAACGTGGTAGTGCTGGGGTGCTGTTGGTAGCCCTGAATCCGGTATCTGTTACTGCACAGATAGCGATGTTCTCCATGCTGAGGAATGTTTTGAGTGTGTGCATCATCAGGTTTAGAGTCCTGCAGTGGCATATATGACTGCTCACGTGGACAGATGCCAGGTAAGTCATATGCAAAGTGTCACAGGCAACATACATGTGCACAGGAGAAACAGTGACATTCTGTCAAGTGAGACATGAACATACATATAGTAAGCTATGCAGATGTCACTAGGAGTCCACAGAAGCTGTGTAACTCTGCATGGCAGGTCGGATCAGTATTCCAGGGTAACTGCAAGGAAACATGCATGCAAACATATCTACTGTAAGCAGGGCTGCATGTAGTCCATTGTACAACAAACAAGCTGTACCACTTTCAGTAGGTAACACTGCAAATGCTCACCAGCTGACATATGAATACCTATGTCACCAAAGGTGATACTTACCAGACCACGGACAGAAATGACATGGCCAGACACGCTGCATCCCACATGAACACATATCTCAAGCAACACAGACCTCACAAAGTCAGTGTTCTTAACAGACACAGCCCATAAGGCCAAACACAATGTGTGACACACCTATAATAGGTGATGCCATAGTCAGACACACTGACGTATCGCTCTCCAGACTGAGCAAGGTGAGGGTCACATTTAGCTACCTGTCGGGTGATAGAATGTGCCACATAACACAAGCACTCAGGTCACTCCACAGCAAGTACAAGTATGAGGCAGTCATTGTCCATGCTGGTGTGAACAACCTGAGATGTACCTCCCTGGACCACATGGAAAGAGACACAGAGGAGCTCTTACATCACCCTCTCAAACTCAGGAATCCCACACAGCCTTCATGACGACACAGGAGAGTATAGATTTCTCTGCAAACACCATCATACTGGGTGACTTCAACTACCCAAACATAGATTGTGAACATTACTCAAGCCACAATACCCAAGCTCTAGGGTTCCCATAGTTCAGAAACTCTTTAGCTATGGAACAAGTAGTCAACATTCCCACAAGAGGGGAAAATATACTAGACCTGATCATCACAAACATGTGTACAAAATGCTCACCACTTGAAGTATATCCTTCATTGTTGCAATCGAACCATATACTAATCACACTGGAGTACTGGATCCTCCACATATGCAAACCTCGAACACATCTATGTGTGTGTGGGGAATGCCCCTATTAGCAACTGTGACAGTACACTACAGGATGCAGATTCCCCTTTTGAAACACTGATGATGTCAGCACTCTATATTACCTGAATTAAAGCTTCCCAGTAATTTGTATAGCACGCTCCGCTAATGCGTCTGTCTCTAGTCTCATAACATAGTTAGATAGGGGTTTGAATCCTGCAAAGGGAATGTATGTGAGTAGGGCTTGGGTGTGTTTATAATGATGTGAGGGAAAAGTGCCTTTTGCCAACTGGGAGAACACACTACAGGGTGCACATCCCTCTTCCTAAACACAGATGATGTCAGCACCCTCTAAGTACAGCATTAGAAAGAATTTCTCCCACTAATGCAAATAGCGCACTCTGCTAATGTGTTTGTCTCTAGTGTTGTAACACAGTTAGGTATGGGGTTGAATCTTGCAAATGGAAAGTATGTGTTTTAGTGTGAGTGGGGTTAGTGTGTGTGCGCAATGCCGGGGGTGGGATGTGGCTTTTGCCAAATGGGGCTACGCACTGCAGGGTGCACATTTCCCTTAACAAACAGTGATGTTGACAGCACCCTATACAAACAACATGACAACAGACAACTGCCAGTACTCAGTATAGTGCTACATGCTACTGTAACACGCACATGTACCAGAACATACCTAGATAGTGTTTTGAAACCTGAATGTGGCAAGTGTGTGGATGTGGGATGTTTCTGTGTGTGCATTTCCGTATGGAAGACATGTATGATGTGGCAATCAGGGAACCACAGTACCTTATGCACATTACACTTTTAAACTAATGAGGTTGCCTGCACCCTGTGAGTACAGGTAGAGAGGAGGAAATTGGTAGTAATCCAAATAGTGCACTTTTCAAATGTGTACCTGTTATGTGTCGACAGCTACTCATGTAGGCTAATAAATAATAGTACTGGCAGGTGAGCGTGTGCATGTGTGGAGGTAGCAGGGTGTGTGTAAATGCATGTGTGACAGAACAGATACATATAGCTGAATCTACAATACAGCACATGATGCACATTCCCATAGTCAATGGTAGCATGTGATGGTGTGCAGCTGGTACACTTTGGTAAGTAGTATGGGTGCAGATAACAATTCAGGACAATCATACAGTTACTGCAGCAGGAATGCTGGGGTATACACACAATCATAGTGGAACAGTGAACAGTTACCAACATGTTACTACTTATACACATCTATGTAGTCACCCTGTGCATCAGCAACGTGTTTACCTTTTCCTGCACTGATGTTGTAGTATGCAGGAGGTGGCACAGTGTCATCATATGCACAGGGTGTGGGTTAGGTATGCCCAAGCCAGCCACTGGTACCACCAATTGACATGTGTCTGCATGTGTATTTGTGAGGGGCAGCAGTACAGGGTGGACCAGTGTTGGTGCAGTGTGTGTGTGTATGTGTTTGCCCTAGGTGTTAAATTTCTGCATGTGTGTAAGCACGCACACAGTCCCACATAATGGCTGCCATGTACAGGGATTTGTGGACAGCCACAGACTGCACCTGTCAGGTCATCCAGATCAATGTCTGTGGGCACGGACATGGTACCTGTGCCTGGCATGGGTGCTACGGACCGTATCCGGTACTAACCCAGACTGGGTACTGTCATCGGAAGCGGGTGTGTGTTGACTGGACACAGTTCCCTGTTGGGACTGTCCAGAGCCATGTGCACATGGTCTCCTGGGGCATCCTGATGACAGCACTAACCCAGCATTGCTGGGGCTGCTGCTGGCACTTGAGGTGCGTGAGTGGGCCTGTTGTCGTCTGCGGCGACTGCCAGCTGGTGCTGTTGCTGGCATACAGCCACGTCGATGCCGCAAACGCACACCATCGCCCTGGCCCATGGACATCTGGTTGTGGAGCAGCTGTTGTATGTCCCCACAATGTCTGTCAAAGACATCTGTGAAATTACGAATAGCATTCGCAATGTCACGCATGCCATCTGTCATGGCTGTGCAACATGCTGTCAGCTCCCTCAGACCCTGTCTGGTGTACCTTTCCATACGCGCCTGTGCCTGCATCACAGTCCAAAACATAGTGGAGGTTGACATACCTCCTTGGGCACATCGGCCAGAGGCAGTACGGCCATGGATGCCCCCACGAGAACCCCTGGGCGACTGTCTGCATAACCAGACACCTACAGCAACTGGAAAACCCCCTACAGTACCTCATCAAGAGGATCAAAGGGCTCAAACAGATGCCATATGCTGCCCGGTTAAAGAAAATCCAGCTGGACTCAGTGGCATACTGCCTGTTCAGAGGCAATCTGTGCCTGACGTATACAGCCATGTCCAACCCAAAAGTAATGGACATGCTGCACCTCAGGAAATCAAAATCCCATACAGCCACACGCTCAAGAGACCTGAACCTTAGCACTGAAATAAATAGGACATGCTGGAGGGACAGATTCATAACCCAGAGGCTCCCTTCACTCTGTAATGAACTCACAGTACAGGTTAGGCAGAGTCCCTCATTGACTCTCTTCCATAGGAATCTGGATGAGTGGATGGGAGATCATAGTTGTACCCCGGGTATCACTTCTATGTCACTGTTAGACAGAGGCACAGTATACTAACCTCGGAAAAGGGCATAGCAAAATAAATTTTAATTGGGTGGCAAAAGACAAACACATTCTGGCTAGGCTTATCAATGCCCTAGGGCAAATAGCCTAGTATGAACCTATGAACCTATGTGTACTGCTATACTACTTCTGCCATATGTTGCATGTGTGTGTGTTGTGGGGGATGCGCAGGTAATGGCCAGATATTCCTGCACAGGCAACACTTCTGAAACACTCTGGGTGTTCATCCCAACATACTGTATGTGTGTTGCCATCCAACACTGTGATGTGGACACACATTACTCAGCCTGGATATACATATCCCAACAACACCACAAGCACAGTACACTACCTTGCTATGTATGTATGTAATTACACAGTTATTCACTAGTTAGGACTGTGATGCTATCCATGCAGCCCACTGGGCCAGTGGAAGCCACAACACACACTGCTGGCCCCTTTGCAAAAGCTTACCACAGACATCCCACATAGTGCATGTAATGTGCACACACATATTTAACCCAGACCGTATGCACACCACTTATTTATCCTGTCCAGTGGACTACAGATACAGGCACATTGTATAACAATAGCAAGAGGCTACTGCAGCACAGAGCAGATTCACATGAAGGCAAGGCATCTGTGGTCAGCAGTGGTAAGATGCTTCACATTCACCAAATGCACAGATATTGGCAACATTGTTGCAGACAGTTTAGGCGCAGGTATCCCCCCCCATTCTCCTACACAAGTGGAATTAGTTATCACAGATGAATGTAACCTCCCTATCATCTCACATGTCCAGGTGAGGGCCACCCTCAACATTGCAGAACACACAGCATCACTGTTACAAAATGGTATCCCTGGATGTGTGATATGTTCACCCTAGAGGACATAGCACCACATTACAGACTGATATTAAACCCTGGCCATACTACAGGATATGTACCTGAACAGTGCCATACATACACAGTGGTCCCACACCAATGAGGAGGAACCTCTACTGACCCTGAGAACTACTGCATCATATGCATAACTGGCCTTGTGTTCTAAGCTATGGAAGTTTTAAGTATGGAAGACATGTACAGCAATATTACATATGTATATATATCAGGACTATGTACACACAACCTATCTCATGGACATACCTATAGATAGTGAACTATGATACATTTGGAGGTTTCACAATAAACACAGTATTAACTTGCTACTTTGCATTACCTGTGTTTGTGTCAGCTGTTGCTGTGTCACTGGTGCTAATTGCTGTTTGCTGCTGCTGCTGCTGGTTTTGTTGCTGTGATGATGCAGTTTTTTTATCACTGCCTTTCTTTCTTTCTTTCTTTCTTTCTTTCTTTCTTTCTTTCTTTCTTTCTTTCTTTCTTTCTTTCTCTCTCTCTCTCTGTCTTTCTCCTTCAGTTTGGTGCAATGAATGTATTGCATGTGTGGAGTGTTAGTACTGGATGCTTTTGTAGGTATCTGCATAGGTCCATGTGATGGCCTCTGCACCAATTGTAAGGCAGCATTTGCTAATTGCATGCAGCCAGTTGTGTACTGATTGCATGTCTCACTGTGATTTCAGGACAGTGCTATAAAAGGGTATGTGAGATAGGGGTTGCCCTTTCAGATTGTAAGGGCGTGGACCATGCTGGTCTGCTGTCTACAGTGTTCTGTGAGTGTGAAGGTTAGTAAGTCTCTCATGATTCATGCTGTGTTGTAAATTCAGGTTGCTGCATTTCTCTCACCTGTTCCCTGTAGTGAGTGTGTATGCATACTGACACCTACAACTATATTTCCATATGTATTAATATATATATATATATATATATATATATATATATATATATATATATACATACTTTCATATATGTACATTAGCTTACATTATTAAGTACAAGCTAACAATTAGCAGGGCTGTTTCTGTTAACACTAAACTAGTATGGGAATCCTATATTGCCTTTATCTTCATTCCTACTATTACATGTTCTACTTATTTTAGCACTATATTCCTGTATGAGAGTCATGGCTTAGTGGTAGGTCATACAGACTAGTGTTACAATGGTCTTGTGGTAGGGCCTAATAGTATGCTTTTATTTTGCTTTCAAATTGAGTACAGGGCCTGTCAATCAAAGTGCTGAAGGCACCTTTAAGCAGTTAAAAGGGTTAGTAAGTCTCACAGGAGTCAGGCTGTGTTGCAGATTCTGGTTGCTGCATTTATCTTCACTGTTTCCTGTAGTGAGTGTGTATGAATACTGACACCTACCACTATATTTCATATGTATTAATATATATATATATATATATATATATATATATATATATATATATATATATGTGTGTATGTGTACATATACATACTTTCATATATGTACATTACCTTACATTATTATGTACAAGCTAACAATTAGCAGGGCTGTTTCTGTTAACACTAAACTAGTATGGGAATCCAGTAATTCGGGCATTAAAAATCTACCTGACATGCTTTGGGTAGTACACATCCTATATTGCCTTTATATTGTTTCCTACTATTACATGTTATATTTATTTTAGCACTATGTTCTTTTATGAGAGTCATGGCTTAGTGGTAGGTCATATAAACTACGATTACCAAGGTCTTGGGTTCACGACTGACAGTGAGAATTTATTTTTCTTTCGAAATGAGTACAGGACCTGTCAATCAAAAGTGCCAAAGGCACTTTTAAGCACTTAAAACCAGGTCTGCGCTCTTTTGCGTGGAGCTCACACATGCGCACTGGCGTTTAGCTCCACGCACACAAGCGCACACCCGCTTACAAGCACTTAAATGTGCTTACTCTGGCACACACCCGCACTATTTTCTTTGAAAGGAAAGAAAAAGGGGTGACAGGAAAGTGGTGAAAAAGGGGTCACAAAGAGGGTAAGACAGTAGGGAAACAAGCTTGGGATTTGCAGGAGGGATGTAGGTGAGGCCCATAGCTGCCCATGTCTTTCTCAGCAACAGCTGTGCATTTGTATGTAATTTGATGTGACATTTGAAACCTTCCACCCCTGAGAGAGGTGTCAGGACAACATTAATACCTGTTGTACAGCCAATTGTAATTAACAGTTTCAATGTCCAGCGGACATGTGTGCAACATGGACAGCTATGTATGGGGCGTAATTTTTTTGTGGGTACAGAGTGCCCTTTTTTTTTTTTTCAGGTGAGAGTGGTATGTCAGGTGAAGGTAGTCGGTATAGCTGGGGAGGTAGGTTGGGTAGGTTAACAGACAAGACAGACAAGACGCATACAGGGGCGGTGTATGACACATGTGGGGGGTTACACAACTGACGGGGACTGAGGTTGGGATATCTAGGGCACATGAGCCCACAGATGGCAACAGTGGAACTGATATCCCCACCCATAGGCAGTTACCACTGTTCCTTCACAGCCCAGGATGGGGCTGTGCTGGGGGCTGTGCAGGCGGGACAACAGGCATGCCCGTAAGCTGTGCCACCCGGGCCTCAAGCTGGCGTAGGGGCCCAAGAACAGAGTCTTGAATCTCCCTTCGCACCACAGACCGGACACCTTGGAGGGTGAGTGGACAGGCTCCTCCGGCCACGCTTGCAGAGGGGGGACAGGCCCCATCCCCTGCAGCGCTTCTACCCAAAGGTGGCACAGGGCCACTGGAGGAGGGTCCGGCCTGGGCACTAGTGCCAGGTGCAATCGCCAGATGAGGTGGGAGAGGTGGGTCCGCTGGGACCCGCCTTCCCAAGCGTTCTAGGTTTGTGAGTATGTTATGTTAGTTTGGGTTAGTAGCATATTATTCCATTCAAATTAGTTGTAACAGCATGCATTGGTATTCCCATTAAACAAACACCCAGATATTAACACCATTGAACAACAGGCATATCAATATCACATGCATTATTTGAACAGAAATACACAATCAAACAACATGCAGGGTTGATTAATGGCAACAGGCCATCAGGTTTGCAGGTATGAACAGGGCACATGCAACAACGGACATGCATATATTTTTGAAACAACAGGACAAATGTCCATGGGTAATGAAATGTTCACATACCAATATTTAGTGAGTTTTTTAATTTGCAATTATAGGGTGGGGTGGAGAAAGAAAATGTTGACACATTCATAAATTATACATTGATATACATTTGTAATTGAAACACAATTAACTTGTGGGTGATAGTTTTCAAATGATTTTTAATTGACTGTCATGCTAGACCTGTTACAGATACATCACTATCCTAGTTATTTTGAATTTGATCAGATACATCATCCTGCTACATTTTGATGACAGGGCAGGGGACAACTATGGATGTTTAGTATGTCAGACAGTCATTCATTCTATCTGAAAATTGTTGACTGTGATCACCATATACAGATTTTGGCTTAAACATTCAAGATTCAGACACACTGAAATAATTTTGGGATGTTAATATTTAATTCCCACATGCATTTAGTTCTGTAGAACCACACTGAGGCTTATATATTCAGGAGTTATTACTACTTTATTTATTGATACATGACCCTTTCTGTCACTCTCACACATCCTGCTATTTCACAGTTCAGGTTGGTACTTCTAGGCTTTGTTCACATATTAGACCTGTGGTGATTCAAACACTTTCCAGCAGCCTCACTTCTGTCATGATTCAGCATTTCAACAGGGATATATCTCACATGTGATTAACTCAGCTTCTGAAGCTGTACTCTTGAGACTACTGCAGGTTATACTACATTTAATTAATGGTGGGACATCTGTATTACAGAACTATTTATTTCTATCAATTATATTTCCAGTTTCACTTGCATACTGATGAACTTGTTGCAGCCATACCTGCACACTTGTTGCCTGCACATTCTATTACTTTTAATGAATACACTGCAGTGTTCTGCTAAGTGCTACACTATAATATTTATTTACAAGTACTAGGTGGGGTTACTAACCTGCATGGTGGCACAGCCGCACCAGCCTGCTGTCATGTGCCCTGCGATTCATGAGCGGACACCTGCAGCTGTAATACAAAACAAGTAATATTGGAATACACATCTCCATGGTATCAGCTAGTTGAATTCCATACATACATAAGTAAAATGTAACTTACTCAGTAGTGGGGCGTTGGGCATATCCCGGGCCTCCTGGATCCATTGGGTCAACTGGTCTTGTTTGCGTTGCTTCAGGTCCGCATGGTGGTGACGGACCTGCTCACCATGTGGAATCCCAGTAGCACTAGTGAGATCATGAGCCAACTGGTCCCATGCCTCCGCCCTGTATGCTCCCCATGAGACCTGGCCCTGCATGAGTTGGGCCTCATGATGGTGAACTAGGAGCCAGACCATGTATCTGGACTCCTCAATGCCCCACCGCTGTGCTCGAGCATAGCGTCCCTCCCTACTCCACTCATTCTGCCTGCAGGTCTATTCTACAATCGTTTATGCTGTGTATTCCCGCCTATGGGGCTTATATATGCCAATTTTCCCGCACATTTCTATGATTGGCCATTTTGGAATGTTATCACCTTCACAGAAACTGCTTTATCATGCTCCATTTTGGATTACATCCTATATATATGCTATTTCTGCATTTCTAAGTACTGCTGTCATGGCTTAGTGGTTTAGTACCTTGACTCTAGTGCATAGTATCCTGGGTTCAAATCTGACCACTGATTTTTAGTTCTTATGACTGTCTAGACAGGCTGAGGGGTGTGTCTGTGTAAAGGCACTTTTGATACAGCTTGCTTAACGTTGCCCAGCGGTTAGCTTGTGGGCGTGGCGCGCACCTCAGCCAAGCGGTGTGCGCTGGGTTAAACCTTAATTGGCTATTAACACGCATGTTAAGCTAAGCACAGCTAGTTGCACACAGTTTGAGCCTGTTAAACCAGTGCTTAGCTACGGACAAGCAATTTGCAGCCTTTGAAACACTACTCAGCTACGGGCACTCTGTCTCACCTTGTTTGACAGCAGCTTAGCTATCAGTACATTTCTAAATATTTTTATTATTGTATTACTTGAAAATATATGCTCCATTTCATTCCATTTTACAAAAGGAAATACTTTTACATTTGTACAATACTGTCAGGGGCCTTTTTAGTGCTTATTTACAAAAAAAAAAACAGATGTTGTGTGGGCTCGCACCTTGCCTGCCTGATCTTAAGCCGAAAACTCTACCGCTATGCTATTACTTCTTGGCTTACTTTGCATATTTAGTTCTTCTATCCTTTTCCACTGATTGCTAACTGCAGTTGCGCTAGTAGCACACCCGCGCACACGAGCGCACATATTAGCAAACATTTACGGGGTTTTAAAAAAAAATAAAAAAGTTTTCATTTTACTTTTTATAACATCTGTTCACTTTTTACATTTTACATTGCTGGTCTGTGGGGGCATGTGTTGTATAGTGTGTTTATTCACATTTCCATGGCCTCTCTCGTGGCTGTTTACTTTCTGCCATTCTAGACTTCCGGGGGCATGTCCGCTTGCAGGGCTTAGCCTACGGACATGCCCCCTACTGTCTTACACGGACCATGTAAGAGTTACAGTGTGATTCAGCATGTCTCATGCACCTCATGCATATGCATGACATGCTGACATCACACCGTTTAACTGCAGCCTCCGTGTAAGAGTTATAACTCTTACACGGAGGCTTCCTGAATTTGGCCCTCTGTCTCTCACACACACACACACACACACACACACACACACACACACACACACACACACACACACTGACGGCAAACTCAAGAGACATTAATTGAAATCAGGACCATTTTAATATGTACTGCACTTGTTGCTAGCTGGTTCCTATATCAGTTATGTGCATTATGTCACATCTTCTATTCCCTGTCAGGTAAAACAAATAAAAAAAAACTCTTGATGCATGGCTTTTGCTGTTGCAACTACTAGTAGTTGTTAATTGTATTTGTTATTAAATTCTCTGCCAATTGGTTAATATATTATGGACTTTTCCACTTAACCTGCTGCATCCAATGCGCCAATCAAAAAACTGCCCTGCATTTTATGGAAGTGCCTGAGGCACATACTTTTATGAAAAATGTACAGGTAAGCACTCATTTGTCTTTAGTGAGATAAAAGGGGTCAGACAGCAGCTAGACACCAGCAAAATATTTATGGTGAGTTGTACAGTTGCAGTTCTGAATTTTTAAATAAAAATTGGTAAAATTAATAAAGTCACTACTTTCTAATTTTGTTCACCCTGCAAGCTGGAGTCCAGAGTGTTGCCCATTTTACCCACTCTTTCTATGGCACTGCATTTAAGACAGGAGTTTCTTTTCAAATGTTTGCAGTTTTATGTTTTTCTAATATACAAATTAAACTGGTGTCTGCATTGCCTTTCTTCTACAGTTGCTGTTTGCAGAATATTCAAAGTTAC
>NC_056741.1:1389895987-1390040987 GCF_019279795.1 Protopterus annectens
GCCATAAATAATTGTGCTATTGTTTAGAAAGGGGTATGTGCATCCTGTAGTGTCTTTTCCCAGTTGCCAAAAGGGATGTTCCTTTTATACAAACTTACACACACACTAACCCCCCTTCACACACACTTGGTGGATTCAAACCTCTACTTAACTATGTTATGACATTAGAGATGGACGCATTAGCAGAGCGCGCTATTCACATTACTGGGAGATTTCTTTTCTCCTGATATACTTATAGGGTGCTGACATCATATGTGTTTAGAAAGGGGAATGGGCATCCTGTGGTGTGTTTTCACAGTTGCCAAAAGGGATGTTCCTTTCATACACACTTACACACACACTAACCCCCATCACACACACTTGCTGGATTCAGACCCCTACCTAACTATGTTATGACACTAGAGACGGATGCATTAGCAGAGCGCGCTATTCACATTACTGGGAAATCTCTTTTCTCCTGATATACTTATAGGGTGCTGACATCATTGGGGTTTAGAAAGGGGAATGGGCATCCTGTGGTGTGTTTTCCAAGTTGCCAAAAGGAACATTTCCCTCACACAGACTTGCACACAGACCAATCACAATCACCCACACACACACACACACTCTGGATAAGCTGTCATTCCCTAGGGCAAACAGCCTAGTGTTGACCTCTACACCCATATGTTTAACTGTCAGATGCACATTATTTGGTGCTGATAGCAGTGTTTGCAGGTCTTTATTGCCATAACATTTCCTGTTTGTATGAACAACTTGTGTATCTGTGGAAGATGTTTGCATATGGGGGAAATCCACTATATCATGTATGTCTCTGTAGTCATTTAAGTGTGAGCACTGGTCAGATTGCTATAATGTTGTTGGTTACTGGAATAACACATACATATACCAGATATATGTGGCAAAATGCTAAACTGATATTTGGACTAAGTGTGTGAGCATGCCCAGTTCAGCCTTCCCATGGCATGTTGTGTGAAAGATGTCTCATTTATCAAAGTGTGTGAGCATGCCCAGTGTGAGCTTTCCATATGTTGACCTCTGCAGCCCATCACATTTGTGGATGAGTGTGAACTTCAACAAATATCTCCTGTTTATGGTTGTGTGTTCTGTGTCATGTTGTGTAGTTACTGTCCAAATGCTTTTTGTGTGAACACAACAGGGATTATATTGTGCCTGCAGGGTTTGCATGGGATACTTTGCATACAATTGTCAACATCCGTTCATACTGACCTAACACTGTAGTACTGTATAGTGTAGTGGTTCAGTATTTTCACTGTGGTGGACAGTATCCTGGGCTTTAGTCCTATCACTGCTTTACATTTCCATAGTGAGCACAACAGCCTGGTTAGGGTCCAGTTGTGCACATCTGCACAAAGGCAGTGCCTCTATGGACCCTGGTAATTACCGCCCCATAAGCTTAACAAGTCTAGTCTGCAAAGCTATGGAGAGGATCATAATGGAGCTCATAAACAAAGATATAGGGGACTTGCAGACATTGGACCCGTCCCAGTTTGGCTTTGTCAAGGGCAGATCATGCCTTTTGAACTTGGTTGACTTCTTCGAAACAGTCACCAAGGCCATTGATGAGGGAAAGGCAGTCCATACAGCCTACCTTGACCTTGCAAAGGCTTTCAACACAATACCCCACTCGGGTATTGTAGAAAAACTTACCAACTTAAATGTAAACCCATATGTCACAAGATGGGTTGCAAACTGGCTTAAGGACAGAACCCACAGGGTTAGAGTTGCTGGCGCTATGTCAGACTCCAAGCCGGTCACAAGTGGTGTCCCACAGGGCTCGGTCCTTGGCCCCCTATTGTTCGGCATCTACTTCTCAGAAGTACAGGCCAACATGGGAGGACTTTGGCTGACAAAGTTTGCAGATGACTGCAAACTGGGCGCCATAGTGGAAAGTGCATCAGACACGGATATCCTTCAGAGGGGACTCACGGAAACTGATAGCTGGTGCCAGAGCCATGGCCTGAAGTTAAACGCCAAAAAATGTATAGTCATACCCTTCGGGAAAAACAAGGTAGCCCCAAGCTACCATATAGGTGGCAATCCTCTAAGCACAGAAGAGGTTATCAGGGACCTGGGGACCCAGGTTGACAGTGGCCTTTCTTTTGACACTCACGTTGCTAAAGTGGTTAGAAAGACCTTCTACATTGCCCACCTGATCATGAAGGGATTCACATCCAGATCTAGTGAGGTCATTGTTCCCCTGTACTCTTCACTTATCAGACCAATGATTGAGTACAATGCCCCATTCGGGATGTATCTCCCCCGACATCTGCAGCAATTGGAGAGACCCCAAAAGTCCCTCACCAAAAGGATAAAGGGACTCCAAAATCTGTCATATGCTGCCAGATTGAAGAAACTCCAGCTCTATTCAGTCGCATACCATCTGCTCAGAGGTGACATGTGCCTGACATACAAGGCCATGTCCAACCAAGAATTAATGGACATGCTCCACCTCAAAAATCCAAATCCACCAGAACCACTAGAGCAAGTGACATAAACCTTAGCACGGATATAAATAGGACATGCTGGAGGGATAGATTTATCACTCAGAGACTCCCTATGCTGTGGAATAGAATCCCGGTCCATGCGAGGCAGAGCACCTCGCTGGCTCTGTTCAAGAGGAATCTTGACCTGTGGATGGGAGATCGTAGGTTTACCCTGGGAATCGTCTCTGTGTCACTGCTGGACAGAGGTACAACAAACTAATGGGCACAGTATTTTTTTCATATAAGGGGTGGCGTAAGCCACAAAACTCTGGGCTAGGCTTATAAATGCCTTAGGGCAGATAGCCTAGTATAAACCTATGAACCTATGAACCTATTTGACCATGTTGCATTATGTTCAGATATTAACTACTTACAACAGCCTCGTCCAACATCAGTAGTGTATTTCACAACATAGGTGTACATTGGCAAACACTACCGATGTGCCCTAGGCCATTTCTAATGCTAGTCAGAGAGTGTGTTTGTCCTTCAACACATTGTAAGTGTTGTTTGCCATGACATATGTCATGTTTAGTATACTGTGCCTCTGTCTACCCGTGACATAACAGTGATACCCAGGGTAAACCTACCATCTCCCATCCACTCATTACGATTCCTGCTGTGGAGAATCAACGAGTGACTCTATGGATAACCTGTACTGGTAGTTTACTCATGCGTGGGGGTGGCTTCTGTGTTATGGATAATGCAGTACAGCTTGTCCTATGTATGTCAGTGCTGGGGTTCAGGTCCCTCATGTGCATAGCTCACTGCCATTCAGATTGTACAAGGTGCAGCATGTTCATTGATTCCAGCTTGGACATGGCTTTCTACATCAGGCACAGCTTGCATCTGGGTGGCCAGCATGGCAGTGTGTGGAGTTGCACTCTGTTTAATCAGGCAACACATTACATCTGTTCAAGCTCTTTGATACTCCTGGTGAGATACTGTTGTGGACTTTACAGTTGATGGAGATGTCTGCTGAGGTACACCCCACAGGGGCTGTTGTAGTCAATTGTAATGCTGATGAAGGATAACTGCAGAACCACAATGACCTCCCCTTATCTAGATGTCATAACCTTCATGATTAGGTTGGTATATGGATTGTTTCTGTTAGCACTACAGCCACATGTTTGTCCAATGCAGGATATCTATCACCTTGTGTACCCAGGTCTGTCATTACATGTTAAGTATATAATGGGTTAACACCTATGTGGTAATTGGTGGTCACTTACTGTATATCCACAGAGGTTGACTATACAGTTTTCTCCATTTAACTTGCTGACATGGCTATGGCACCAGTTTTTGTTTCTATGTGGCCCTTTTGTGGGATGCTTGTGTCAGCTGGAGTGTCAGATATGTTGGGCGGTTTGTAGTCCTCTGCAAACATGTTCAGGCACAGTCCTTACATGTTGGCCTGTACCTATGGGGCATATATACCAGACAGGGAAGGTCCCAGGACCAAGCTTTGTGGGATACCTGTTATATGTGGTTTGTAGTCTGACATGGCTGCAGCATGTCTGACCATGTCAGTTCTGTCATTGGTCTGGTTTGCAACCCTCTAGTGACATAGGGATGTATATATAAGCTGGTGAGCATATCTATATTGAACACGTAGGGTATTGTATGGAAGGCTTTGCAAGGTCCAGCTACGCTGTGTGGACCACATTGCCCTCATCAGTGACCTCAATTACTGTTTCAACTGAGTCACACATGTTTAGGGGCAGGGTCTGCACTTAATAAACCCACACTGGGTAGGGTCGGGTGTCAATAGATCCCCAATATCTTTATGTCTGCGGTACATGCTGATCCTTTCCATAGCTGTGCAGACCAAGCTTCTCAGGCTTCTGTGGTGGTTGTTTTTTGTAACCATTCAGGCGACACCTTTCTTGAGAATGACCACTGTTGTTGTACACTGCTCTTTGGGTACATATCCTGTGGTAAGGCTGACATAATGTCAGGGAGGCAGCAGTCTGCTGGGAAGATATTTTGCATTATGGGGGGGGGGGGTTGCACTGCACCTGTCAGGATGTATGTTGGCAATACGTGTGTGTGTTTTTGGTATGTTGTTTGTAATATTTGTGTGATCCAGAGCATATCTGGGAATTCATAACACGCTTCCTACCATCAGTTGCAGCAGCCTTGGGATTATCCTTAGTGTCCTGTACAATTTGTATCATAATAGGTTCATAGGTTCATACTAGGCTATCCACCCTAGGGCATTTGTAAGCCTAGTCACAGTGTGTGTGGCTTTTGCCACCCCTTGCTATGTGAATATTATGGCCATTTATGATTTACTTAGCTGTGCCTCTGTCTGGACATGACACAGTAAAGACCCCAGTGTACATCTACAATTATCCATCCATTTTGCAAACTTCCTGTTGAAGAGTGTCAGTGAGGGGCTCTGCCTAACATGTAGTGGTATTCTGTTCCAGGGTGGGGAGAGCCTCAGGGTTAGGTATCTGTCCCTCCAGCACATCCTATTTGATTATGTGTTGAGGTTGACATCTCTGACTCACACAGCTCCGATGGCTTTGAGTTTTCTGGGGTGGAGCATGTCCATTACTTCTGTGTTGGACATGGACTTGTACAACAGACATACAATGCCTCTGTGTAGGCAGTATGTGACTGCATTCAGCTGTGGTGTCTACAGCCAGGCAGCATATGACATATATTTGAGACCCTTTCTAACTCTTGGTGAGGTACCTTTGAGGTCTTTCTAACTGCTGCAGGTGCCAGGTAATGTACATCCCAAATGAGGCATTGTATTACATTATGGTCTGATAAGGGAACAGTATAGGGGCACAATGACCTTTGTTGACGTAGATGTGAATCCTTTCATGATACAGTGTCCAATATAGACAGTCTTCCTAGCCAAATTGGTGATGTGACTGTCACATAACAGGTTACTGTCCACTTGTGTCACTAGGTCCCTGATTACTCCTTCCATACATAATGGTTTACCACCTATGTGGTAATTTGTGTGTACCTTGTTTTGTATTTGGTGGTACATTCATACTGTCCACTGTCTTCAGGACAGCGGAGTGGGGTTCCTTTGTGTGAGAGTGTGGTCTGTAGCATGCTACAGACTGTACAGCAGTCTTGCCTATGGTTAGTTGCACATGGGTGGACTGCAATGACGTAAGCATTGTCAGTTAACTGGACGTATAGGTGTCTGTGCAGAATATGGATACTCACCCTCCTTTTATGTTTTGTTCCAGGTTTTGTGACCATAACACATGATATGTGGTATTACCTGGTAGTGCTGGTGTGCTGTCACGAGGCTTGCAGCAGGTTTCTATCACTGGACAGACATCGATGTTCTCCATACTGGGGAGGGCCTCAGGAGCATGCATGTTGAGGTTTACACATCTGGCATTGATCAGCATTACCCTTCTGTTTCTTTCCAGTTTTGTTTTCTATGGTGGTGGGTTAGTCTTTTCGGCCTTGCCTACAAAAGGATCTCTGTAGGTTGCAAAAGCCTTAGGCAATATCCAGACGCCCATGGGTAACAGGTGCAAGCCATCCCTGGAACAGCAGCATGTCTCACTATGGAGTCACCTATTACATCTGTATCAGGCATGTTGTTTCTCCTTCTGTCCTGTGACTGTTTGGCACACCAGCTTTGTGTACTATGTGTTAGATGTGCTATGTCTGGAGGTCATTTTATTGGGTGTCTGCTTTGGAGGCTTGTGTTTGTGTTGTGTGTTTGTAATTAGGGCCTCTGGGAATGTTTTTGTGTTTATGTGTTTGGTTTACAGTCGCTGTAGGTCTATGTGGGACTGGGTTTGTGGTGTATGTGGTTACCTGGTCCTCCTGACTAGTTCTGACAGTACTGATTTGGGGGTGCTCAGGCTCCGGTTTGGCTACCTGGTTGCGTCTATCACATATATTTGTATTTATTGGGGTGAGTTGTTGTGTGTGTACTTGGGACAGGTGTCACATTGCCTCTGGATTCACAGATTCTACTTGTTTTGCCTGGCCTTAGTGGATTGTATGTGTGGACACATTTTATTGCCATACTAGTGATCACTGATTACTTCACTTTTTATGTTTGATCTATCATGTGGTAGCTTCCTCATTCTCTTCAATGGTTTAGTAATTGCTGGAGTCCAGCATGCCAGATGCCTGGATGTATGGCATTGTGTCTTGTTGTAATTTGTGATTGCAGACTCCAAGCACTCTTGGCTGTGTTCATGGAATGCCTGTATAACATGTTCTGCAGTGTGTCCCATATTCTGGACTTGCACAGGGCCTTTCATGGATTCCACATTGGTTTGTAGGGGTGCAAGCTATGCTTTATACATGTGTTTCACTGTGGTATTCTGGCCAGGGACTGGGGTCGGGATGTGTAACTACAGTGTGATTACTCTATGGTCTGGTCTTACCAGTGAGGGATACACTTCTCATCTTGACATCCAGTACACATATTTCTGATTATCACATCCAGTATGCTTACCCCTCTTGTGGAAGTGTTACATTTTGCATGTCCATTTTGTTTGATGGATTCTGGGAAATTGTCTACAAATGTGTCGGTGCTAGTATAATACAAAGAGTATAGTGACAAACGTCTCAAAAGCTGACTTCACACTTCTTCAGACTGAGATGGTATCCTTTAAGCCCACTGGGCCATTGGAAACCACAACACACAATGGTGACTCATTCACAGACGCTTTCTACGGACATCTCCAAGAAAGCATGGACCATGCAATCACAAATAAAACCAAGACCCTCTCCACCAAGGGAAAGTGGCCTGTCTGGTGGACCCCAGCCATAAACGAACTGTATAACAAAAGAAGGATACTAATGCAAGACAGAGCTAAATCTCCTAAAGGGAAGGCAGCTGTGATCAGCACTAGTAAAAAGTTACATTCTCTCATAAAGACATCCAAGGTCAACTTTGAGACAAAAATCACCAAAGACAATAAAGATAACCACAATGCCTTCTTCAGTTATGTCAGAAACCTGGGTGGGAACCCTCAGATATGCTCAGAGTTGGTACACAGCAACATAAATTTCAGTGACCTGACAGATATTGGCAACATTCTGGCAGACAGGTTCAGTGCAATTTTCCCCCTCCCTCACCCCCAAAAGAAGATAGTTATCACAGCTGAATGTAACCTCACTGTCATCTCAGATGTCCATGTGAGAGCCGCACTCAGCAAAGACAAAAACACAGCATCAATGGGACCTGATGGTATCCCCAGTTGCGTGCTACATGAACTCCAGAAGGAGCTAAACCCATATATACAAATGCTATTTAACCTTAGCCTTGCGACAGGATATGTACCTGAACACTGGTGTACAGCAACAGTGGTCCCACTCCACAAAGGAGATGCCTCCACAGACCCTGGGAACTACCACCACACAAGCTTAACCAGCCTTGTCTGCAAAGCTATGGAAAGAGTCATTATGGAGCTCTTAAACAGAGACATTGGTGACCTACAGACTCTTGATCCCACCCAGTTCAGCTTTGTACAGGGCAGATCCTGCCTTTTGCACATAGTTGACTATTTTGAAACTGTCAGTAGGGCCATTGATGAGGGCTAAGCGGTCCACACAGCCTACCTGCACTTGGCTAAGGCCTTTGACACAATACCCCACTCAGGCATCATAGACAAGCTCAACAGCTGAAATATAAAACCATATGTCACAGGATAGGTTGCAAAATGGCTAAGAAACAGAACCCATAAAGTCGACATTGCAGGTGCCTTGTCAGATTCAAAGCCAGTCACAAGTGGTGTCCCACAAGGATCTGTCCTGGGACCCCTCTTATTTGGCATTTACTTTTCAGATGTGAAAGCAAACATAGGAGGGTTGTGGCTGACAAAGTTTGCAGATGACTGCAACCTAGGCACCATAGTGAATACATCAGCCGGCACACACATCCTGCAGAATGCCCTCACAAAAACAGATAGCTGGTGCCGGAATCATGGCCTGAAACTGAATGCAACTGATGTGTAGTCATCCCCTTTGGGATGAACAAAGTACCCACAAATTAACACATAGACAGCAACTCACTGAGTACAGAAAACAAATCAGACACCTGGGGACCCATGTAGATAGTGACCTCTCATTTGACACCCATGTTGCCAAAGTAGTTAGAAAGACTTTCTATCTTGCCCACCTTATCATGAAGGGTTTTCCATCCAGATCAAAGGAGGTCATTGTACCACTATACTTCTCCCTTATCAGGCCCATGATTGAATACAAAGCCCCATTTGGTATGTACCTCACCCAGCACTTGCAACAGCTGGAGAGACCCCAAAAGTACCTTACCAAGAGGATCAAGGGTCTACAACACGTCATATGCTTCCAGACTAAAGAAAATCCAGCTCTATTCAGTAGCATACCGCCTACTTACAGGTGACCTATGCCTGACATACAAGACCATATCCAATCAGGATTTGGTGGACATGCTCCACTGCAAGCAATCCAAATCCACCAGAACCATGAGAGCTAAAGATTTGAACCTCAGCACATACATGTATAGGACATGCTGGAGGGACAGAGTCATAACTCAGAGGCTTCTCACACTCTAGCACAGAATCCCAGTTCATGTTAGACAGAGTCCCTCACTGACTCTCTTAAAGAGAAATCTGGACAAGTGGATGTGAGATCGTAGGTTTACCCCAGGGCTCCTCCCTGTGTCACTACTAGACAGAGGCACAGTCAATTAATTCGATTAAGTAAAGGGGTCATAATGTGTCACTACTAAGTCAGAGGCACAATATTCAGAATCTATTCTGTACACTTATTACCACTATAAGGGGTGGCAATAGCCACATCACTATGGCTAGGCTTATAAATGCACTAGGGCAGATAGCCTAGTAGTAAACTATGAAACTATGAAACTATGGTGTATGTGTAGGTATTTTCAGTCAAGCAATATAATGTGGTTTGGGGGGCTTGATATCTTCATGTATTCCAACATAGGCCTGGTGCAGTTCCTGCTATTAGGACAGTGGTCTGCAGCAAGCTATATAGTGGTAGGCAGTTTTAGCCATTGGTATTTGACCATGGCTAATCCATGCTGCTTCTTATTGTGGTACCAACATGGGGGTGTGGTTATCCATGACATTTATTGCTAGTCACCCTCGTTTTGTAGCTTGTTCCGTGTTTTGCAGCTGTACATCACTGTATGAGGTGTGACCTGGTAATGTTAAGGTTCTGATGTGGGCTTTGACCCAGTTTTCTATTACAGCACTGATATCTACATTCTCTATACTGTGTGCGTTTACACTGCATGCATCTTGCTGTTTATACTTCTGGCATTGGGTAGCATTACATCTAGGTTCCTATCCCTTGTGGTACCTATGAAGGTGGGTTTGTGTTTTGTGGTTCATGATTGGTGAGGGTGGATGTTAGTCAGGGTCCTCAGGTGTGCATATGGTACATGGTGTTACATTACTTAACACATGGCATTCATGCCTCAGGTGGTGCTGCAGGGCTGCCTCTGTCGGATGCACATACTACACTCCCTGTACATGTTTGGAAGCAGGTTGTGTCATGTTAGGCGTCCCTGTTACTATATGAGTGAGTCGGAGGGGGTATCAGTCCCAGTGTTCCTACTGAGCCAGTGTATGTGCTATGTGTTGCCTCTTTGCCAAGGCCAGGGCATACTGGGCATGCCTCCTTCTGCCTACTAGGGCAAGGTCAGGTTGTTCCTCCTCTGAGTCACCCTCTGCCTGTGGTGGCCTTGGCAATGGTGAGGGTATATTTGGCCCAGCCCTATGCTGGTCCTGCTGCAGCTGTTTCCGCAGGATCATATTATGTAGCATAGCACATATCATGATCATTTGGGTACATGTAGTTGGTGTGTACTGCAAGGCTCCACCAGATGTGTCCAGACACTGGAAACATGACTTGAGCAGCCCAAACACACACTCTATAACATTACGTGTTTGTGCGTGTGCCTCATTATGGCGTTCCTGTTCAGGTGTGTGTGTATTTCTGATGGGTGTCATCAGCCACGGCTCAAGTGCATAACCTGCATCCCCCACTAGGTGTCCGTGTGGGAAGTCCCCACTGGCAAATGATTGGTACAGCTGCGTCAGATGCCAGATGTGGGAATCGTGGTAGCTCCCAGGGCAGCCAGCACACACATTCATTATTATGCCCTGGGCATCACACACGACATGGCAGTTGATGGAGGGGAATCCCTTGCGGTTAATATAGGCTCTACCCCGCTCACCGGCTGGTGCTTTGATGCGTATGTGCGTGCAGTCTATTGCACCTAGTACCTCAGGGTATCCTGCTATTTGCTGGAAGAGATGCATATTGCTGGCCAATACCTCACAGGCATTGGGGAAATATACATGATCACCGACATGTGCTGACATGGCATCCAGGAACTGGTGCAGTACCCTGGAGGCTGATGCCTGTGATATCCCCATCATATCACCAGTTGGTCTCTGGAAGGTACCTGTTGCTAGTATTCTTAGGCCAACACATACCTTGGTTTCCACTGGGATGGGTTCCCTCTGTTGGTTCTGTGTGTGAGACGTGGCCTGCACAGCACAACAATTTGCTGCAGAAGGTCTCTGTCCACTCTGTAGCGCTCTACTATCTCCAGCTCATGTAACCCATGGTAGGTGACCCTGGGCCTGTATACTCTTCTCCTTCTCCTCACTCTGGGTTGTCTGTCAGCATCTGCATTGTCACCACCCTCAGCAATTTGCCTATGCCTGATTATAACAGCTATGGCAGCCCCTAGCATTTCTGCTCTGAGTTCAGCTTTTTCAGTTTTCAATTCTGATAGCTTACTCCTTTCTTGCAGTATCTCTTGAGAGAAACACCCTGCACTGCTGTTTGCAGTGTTTTAAGTGCTGGGTTGGGCTTCTAGTCTGCCTGTGTAATTGCCTGCTTCTAATTGTTATCACCAATTAACTCCAGCAGTATTCTCTGGCAGCTTCCTTGTAATCTGGTTGTTTCCTTTTTCCTCTCTGTTTCCTCAGGGGGAGCAATGTGCACACCAGCATAAGCACGCTCACAGTGACTTAAACGCGCGCACACATACTTACACGGTTTGGACTTGGCTGATTCATGGTAAAACGCACGCACACAGCCTTATACATCAGGCAACAGGCTTCCTGATGTTTACATTGCCTTACACATGTGCACACCCACGCAAACCGTTTAAAACGGTTTGCAACACGCTCTTACATGGTGAACCTGCCTTACACGCACGCACATGCACGCATGCACGTATATCAAGAAAGTTTGAGTGTAGGGATAGTGTACACCCTCTATTTCTTGACTTTCCTAGTATTCTGTTGGGACACACCTCTCTCCCTGATGTCTGTCTGTCATCTGTCACGTTACACTGCCCTCCAATGTGATACATTTATTTCTATCATTCCCCCCCGTGATGTCACCTACCTCTTACTCTATTCCTCCCCCTTCTGTAACTCTTACACTACTCGGAAAGTGCTCATTACCTGTGTGGCAGTGTGATTCAGTATTGTAACCCTCATTTACATAGGATTGCCTAGTAATGTTTAGTTACATCTCTTACACTGAGCTTCCCCCCCTTGGCAACCACTACACGGTGGCCATATTGTTTTTGGTCTGCTAGTCCCTGCATTGTCATTCCATGTAATACATAAAACCCACAATTGTGAGCTTATAAGCTTCGGTTTTCACTTTTAAGCAGTGCACCCCGTTTGCGCGGGTGTGCGCTGCAGTTAAACATCAAAATCCCCCGAAAAAAAAAAAGTTATTCTAAATAATTTTGCATCACTTTTTAATGCCAATGGCCACATATTTAGCCATTGGCATGCTAGATGACACATATGCACCCTTTATTTGGAGCTGGCATAGCTCCGTTGTCAATTTTGCAGAAATGTACTCAGTTGTCAGCTGAGTACATTTCTGCAGCTAAAACATCCGTTACACGGACTGGTTTGGGCTTCCTGGATCGCTCAAATACCTCATCTGCATATCTTTGAGCTGCAAATGAGGTATTGAGCATTTCCACGCCCAGTCCATGTAAGAGACGTTTTAGCTGTCTCTTACATGGAGGTTTGGGCTGTTCCTGGATCGGGAGGCTTACACGGAGGCTTACACTACTCTTAAACTCCGTGTAAGCCTTCATGAATCCGCCCGAATATCTGCTTGCTGTTCTGTTATATAGCTGACCAAAACAAGTACCAGTCAAATAATTTTGATATTTGACACCATAACAAATGTTTCAACTATGAAAGAAACACCCATTTAATTCAAAGGTTGTAGGTACTCTACAACTGTGAAACCATCCAAAATAAAGGGACCTAGTTTTATTCACCACTCCTGAGTGTATGCAGAATAGAAATATTCTTCTTTTCAGCTATATATCGGTTGTTGAGTGTAGAGTATTATTTTGCTGATATAGTCAGCACGTGAGAAAGAGCACAACAAAGCATACTTTATACATTTTTTTATTTGCAGGCTAATAACCTTAAATTAACTTTTGATAAATGCTGTCCAAGCATCCTGTAGGCTTACATTTTTTTTACCATGGACAGGATGCCATGGCTATTTGCATCTCAGAGCAGTAAGAGTCATTACAGACTTTACACATTTCATGTACTAGTTTACAGATGCTGGTTTTCATTATTATACAGATGCTGCTTTCCCCTTATGAAAAGAACCTTTGTTCTTTGAAGCTATCATTCAAACTCTTATCCTTCCAGAAGTCAGCAATGCTTTCCAGTTGTTATTCTCCCAATGAAAGACACCTTGCTTTCTTTATAAAAGACACCAGTGTTCACTATGATGCTGTTTCATCAAATTCTGCATGCATTGGCACGAAAAATCTATTTCCTTTAATATCTTAATCTGGCTTTTAGGATTAACAGGAGTGCATTTCTTGACTATCAAACTGCTTGTCTTTTTTTTTTTGTTCCGTTAATAATTTTTCACAGGTAACACTTCTTTACATATTGCTCATAAATTCACTTCTATGGCATCACTATTCCACACACATATGCTCCTTTTAAAACCTGGCTACCATGTATCTTTGTTATATCAGAATTCAGAATATAAAGTAATGAAGATTCCCAATGATGAATACTACTACTGCCCTTTTATAATTCAAATATATCACTGGCTGTATTAAAAAACAGTTTTATATTGCAAGGGTACAGAGCAGACTTAAATATATGGGTGGCTGTCAAGGAGTGGCTTCAGGATTTCAGTAGATTGATATTCTAGTACCCCAATGGAGCCCACTATCCTCAGTTAGTCCTATAAGCCATTCAGACGCATATCTGGTTCTAGGGAATATAAAGGTAGAGTCCGCACACAAGACAAATTTTCTTTTATGAAGTAACTGTCATTAGTTTAGGCTTCATCATTTCAGTAAATCTACTGTTAGCCTCCAGATTTTGTTATATGCATGTCACACCACAGCTCATTTAATCCTACAGAGAGGACAATCTATTCAGTTAAACTAATGGATTAATAATTGACGGGATTCTCCTGTGAATGTACCTTTACAGAAGCAGAGGTATTCTTATACTCCATTGTTAATTAGAGCTATATCTTCTGTGATGTAACTTGAAATACTGAAGTGCAAATGCTGTGTAATTCAAGAATACCAGCTACATACATACACACACACACGCGCGCGTGTGCACGCATGTGTGAACATAAACAATAAATTGGCATTACCACTGGATATGGAAAGACAGTAGCAACCTGATTTTTTACTCCAGAAAGAGAATTTGTGTATCCAGATTACACCAAATGTTAGCAAAGAGTACACAAATAGATAACCACAGTATTATTTCAGCCATCCAGTTAGTTTATATAACCTTAAATCATGAAAGGATTAATTTTTTATTTAATCAACTGACTCCTTATTTAGATGTATATTACAACTAAAACAGAGCCTTTAAATCTGTTCACTTTGCTTGCCCTTTGAACTCTCACGCTGAACATCTGAGCTGCTTTGATGTCTTCTCATGAAACCCCTGTTTTATACACATGTTGTACTCTAAACTAACTTTCTGGTATCAAAATTTTAGTTTTGTAACGTTCACCGGTATAACAAAAAAATGGTTATCTCTGGTATGAAAGCAGTCAGAAGAATCCTGTCAGATACTACACAAATGATGTTGCCTTCTACAGAAATTCATCTAATTGAAAGCATTTAAGCACACATGTTCTCAGTGTAAAACACAGACTAATTTTTCACAAAACCTCAGATGCTAAATTTGTGTGCATGGCAGAGGATCTGATTGTGTGAGGGACAGCTGGGGGAATCAGAAATTAGAGTGGTAGCATTGGTCACTGAGTCATTAATAGTCATCAGCACTGATGAATATGGTAAGATTCCTCAGGCCAGCAGTACTCACATGCAGTCAGGTAAACTAAACAACTTTTGCCCAATTATCAGGGATTCAGTACCAAGTTAAGATGCCAACATCATAAGTTTGCTATTATGTAATGTCATTTGTTATGAGCCTTCTTTGAAACATGGGTTGGGGGCACTTGTGGTGACCCAGCAGTGTGTGGAAAAGGATACAATTAAAGATATTACATTATAATTTGTCTTGAATCCATTTTCAAACATGGTATCCTTTGTTCTGGAACATTCCATAAAATGTAGAGAGACTTGACTTTGGGGGCCTGTAGTTATCCCTCTTA
The DNA here is from genome assembly GCF_019279795.1 of Protopterus annectens. NCBI lineage: Eukaryota > Metazoa > Chordata > Ceratodontiformes > Protopteridae > Protopterus > Protopterus annectens. The sequence goes on from NC_056741.1 coordinate 1,389,911,116, forward strand.
GTGCAGGGAGAAAGGACCCTACAAAATGTAATACATCGTAATTAGGCTTGAACCAGTTTCAGCACATGGCACCAAGTGTTGTGTAACATTATGAAAAATAAGGATTAACTTCCAGTCATGAAAGGAAGTTCTGCTTCATCATGAAACTTCCATTGTAGACAAAACATCCTGCCCTAACATAAAACTTCTAGTGTTGATGGAAGTCACCACCCTAAGCAAAACATCCAGTGCAGGTAGGAAGACCTGCCTTAAGGCACAACGTCTGGCTCCAACCAGAAATTGTGCACTACAGAAGGACTTCTGATACAGAGTGGAAGTCCCAGTCACAAGTACACTACTGTTAGCTTGTGAAATTGCAATCCTGGTTTCAGGTATAAGGTGTTTTTACCTTCTGTAGATCATTTTAAGTTACTGTTAATGTTTGCAGTTACCATATTAGATTAAAATCAATTTACAATTTTTCTTTTAGTATGAGTCTGGATGATCAGCTCATTCCTGTGATTAACTGTGACCAAAAGGTTTCTGTTACACTTTTATGGTATGACTGTGATATGCGACTGATGACATAATAAGTACGTCACCCAACGGGTTTCTGTTACACTTTTATGGTACGACTGTAATATGCTACTGATCACATAATAAGTACGTCACCCAAGGGGTTTCTGTTACACTTTTATGGGACGACTGTAATATGCTACTGATGACATAATAAGTATGTTACCCAAGGGGTTTCTGTTACACTTTTATGGTACGACTGTAATATGCTACTGATGACATAATAAGTACGTCACCCAAGGGGTTTCTGTTACACTTTTATGGTACGACTGTAATATGCTACTGATCACATAATAAGAACGTCACCCAAGGGGTTTCTGTTACACTTTTATGGTACGACTGTAATATGCTACTGATGACATAATCAGTACGTCACCCAAGGGGTTTCTGTTACACTTTTATGGTACGACTGTAATATGCTACTGGTGACATAATAAGTACGTCACCCAAGGGGTTTCTGTTACACTTTTATGGTACGACTGTAATATGCTACTGATCACATAATAAGTGCGTCACCCAAGGGGTTTCTGTTACACTTTTATGGTACGACTGTAATATGCACATAATAAGTACGTCAACCAAGGGGTTTCTGTTACACTTTTATGGTACGACTGTAATATGCTACTGATCACATAATAAGTACGTCACCCAAGGGGTTTCTGTTACACTTTTATGGTACGACTGTAATATGCTACTGATCACATAATAAGTACGTCACCCAAGGGGTTTCTGTTACACTTTTATGGTACGACTGTAATATGCTACTGATCACATAATAAGTACGTCACCCAAGGGGTTTCTGTTACACTTTTATGGTACGACTGTAATATGCTACTGATCACATAATAAGTACATCATCCAAGGGGTTTCTGTTACACTTTTATGGTACGACTGTAATATGCTACTGATCACATAATAAGTACGTCACCCAAGGAGTTTCTGTTACACTTTTGTGGTACGACTGTAATATGCTACTGGTCACATAATAAGTACGTCACCCAAGGGGTTTCTGTTACACTTTTATGGTACGACTGTAATATGCTACTGGTCACATAATAAGTACGTCACCCAAGGGGTTTCTGTTACACTTTTATGGTACGACTGTAATATGCTACTGATCGCATAATAAGTACGTCACCCAAGGGGTTTCTGTTACACTTTTATGGTACGACTGTAATATGCTACTGATCACATAATAAGTATGTCACCCAAGGGGTTTCTGTTACACTTTTATGGTACGACTGTAATATGCTACTGATCACATAATCAGTACGTCACCCAAGGGGTTTCTGTTACACTTTTATGGTACGACTGTAATATGCTACTGATCACATAATAAGTATGTCACCCAAGGGGTTTCTGTTACACTTTTATGGTACGACTGTAATATGCTACTGGTCACATAATAAGTACGTCACCCAAGGGGTTTCTGTTACACTTTTATGGTATGACTGTAATATGCTACTGGTCACATAATAAGTACGTCACCCAAGGGGTTTCTGTTACACTTTTATGGTACGACTGTAATATGCTACTGATCACATAATAAGTACGTCACCCAAGGGGTTTCTGTTACACTTTTATGGTACGACTGTAATATGCTACTGATCACATAATAAGTACGTCACCCAAGGGGTTTCTGTTACACTTTAATGGTACGACTGTAATATGCTACTGATCACATAGTAAGTATGTCACCCAAGGGGTTTCTGTTACACTTTAATGGTACGACTGTAAAATGCTACTGATCACATAATAAGTACGTCATCCAAGGGGTTTCTGTCACACTTTAATGGTATGACTGTAATATGCTACTGATCACATAGTAAGTACGTCACCCAAGGGGTTTCTGTTACACTTTTATGGTATGACTGTAATATGCTACTTAGGTTCATAGGTTCATAGGTTCATACTAGGCTATCTGCCCTAAGGCATTTATAAGCCTAGCCCAAATTTTTGTGGCTTACGCCACCCCTTATATGAAAAAATACTGTGCCCATTAGTTTGTTGTGCCTCTGTCCAGCAGTGACACAGATATGATTCCCGGGGTAAACCTACGATCTCCCATCCACAGGTCTAGATTTCTCTTGAACAGAGTCAGCGAGGTGCTCTGCCTCACATGGACCGGGATTTTATTCCACAGCATAGGGAGTCTCTGAGTGATAAATCTATCCCTCCAGCACGTCCTATTTATATCTGTGCTAAGGTTTAAGTCACTTGCTCTAGTGGTTTTGGTGGATTTGGATTTTTTGAGGTGGAGCATGTCCATTAATTCCGGGTTGGACATGGCCTTGTATGTCAGGCACATGTCACCTCTGAGCAGACGGTATGCGACTGAATAGAGCTGGAGTTTCTTCAATCTGGCAGCATATGACAGATTTTGGAGTCCCTTTATCCTTTTGGTGAGGAACTGTGGGGTCTCTCCAATTGCTGCAGATGTCGGGTGAGATACATCCCGAATGGGGCATTGTACTCGATCATTGGTCTGATAAGTGAACAGTACAGGGGAACAATGACCTCACTAGATCTGGATGTGAATCCCTTCATGATCAGGTGGGCAATGTAGAAGGTCCTTCTAACCACTTTAGCAATGTGAGTGTCAAAAGAAAGGCCACTGTCAACCTGGGTCCCCAGGTCCCTGATAACCTCTTCTGTGCTTATTGGATTGCCACCTATATGGTAGCTTGGGGTTACCTTGTTTTTCCCGAAGGGTATGACTATACATTTTTTGGCGTTTAACTTCAGGCCATGGCTCTGGCACCAGCTATCTGTTTCCGTGAGTCCCTTCTGAAGGATATCCGTGTCCGATGCACTTTCCACTATGGCGCCCAGTTTGCAGTCGTCTGCAAACTTTGTCAGCCAAAGTCCTCCCATGTTGGCCTGTACTTCTGAGAAGTAGATGCCAAACAATAGGGGCCAAGGACCGAGCCCTGTGGGACACCACTTGTGACCGGCTTGGAGTCTGACACAGCGCCAGCAACTCTAACCCTGTGGGTTCTGTCCTTAAGCCAGTTTGCAACCCATCTTGTGACATATGGGTTTACATTTAAGCTGGTAGTTTTTCTACAATACCCGAGTGGGGTATTGTGTCGAAAGCCTTTGCAAGGTCAAGGTAGGCTGTATGGACTGCCTTTCCTCATCAATGGCCTTGGTGACTGTTTCAAGAAGTCAACCAAGTTCAAAAGGCATGATCTTCCCTTGACAAAGCCAAACTGGGTCGGGTCCAATGTCTGCAAGTCCCCTATATCTTTGTTTATGAGCTCCATTATGATCCTCTCCATAGCTTTGCAGACTAGACTTGTTAAGCTTATGGGGCGGTAATTACCAGGGTCCGTGAGGCACCGCCTTTGTGGAGTGGGACCACAGTTGCCGTCACGCCACTCCTTGGGCACGTATCCTGTGGTAAGGCTGAGATTAAACAGCTGCCTTATGTGCGGGTTTAATTCCTCATTTAGCTCGTGTAGCACACAGCCGGGGACACCATCCGTCCCATTGATGCTGTGTTTTTAGCTTTAGAGAGAGCAGCTTTCACCTGCGCATTTGAGATGTCCGGGAGGCTACACTCGGCTGGGATAGTTATCTCTCCTTTAGGGGAGAGGGGTGAAGTTTGCACTGAACCTGTCTGCCAGTATGTTGGCAATGTCTGTGGGTTCAGTGATTTTTGTATCATTTTGGACTAATTCTGAGCATATCTGGGAGTTTCCACCCAGGTTCCTAACATAGCTGAAAAGGCCTTATGATTGTCCTTTGAATCCATGGCAATTTTTCTCTCAAAATTGGCCTTAGTTGATTTTATGAGTGCTCGTATTTTTTACTAATTATGATCAGGGGTGACTTCCTTTTATGGATTTTGTTCTATCATGTAATAGCTTTCTCCTCTTATTGTAAAGTTTGTTAATGGCTGGGGTCCACCAGACTGGACGCTTGCCCTTTGTGGAAAGAGTCTTGGTTTTATTTGGGATTGCCTGATCCATGCAGTCCTGGAGGTGTTCATAGAAGGCATTTGTAAGGGCTTCCGCAGCTTGGGTTGTGGTTTCCTCTGGCTCAGGGGCCTTGAAGGATACCACACCAGTCTTGAGTAGTGTGAAGTTTGCTTTAGAGAAGTTCTTCACTATGGTCTTTTTTGTTTGGGGTGGGGGCGGGATGTGGATTTCCAGTGAGATTAGTTTATGATCAGATCTCACCAATGAGGGATATACTTCCGTAGTGGAGCATTTTGTCCCCATGTTTGTGACAATGAGATCTAGTATATTTTCTCCTCTCGTGGGAACAGTGACTAGCTGTTCCATGGCATTTGAATTTATGAACTCCAGGAACCGTTGGGCTAGAAAGTTAGGGCTTGAGTAATGTTCCCAGTCTATATTCGGTAGTTGAAGTCACCCAATATGATGGTGTTTGGAGATACATTTATACCCTCCAGTGTCTTCAGGAAGGCTGTGTGGGGTTCCTGAGTTTGAGAGGGTGGCCTGTAGCATGCTACAATTTGTAGAGCAGTTTTGCCTATGGTTAGTTGCACCTGGATGGTTTCTGAAGCTTCATGCGTTGCCACCAACCTGGAGGTGTGGGTATCCTTTATGAATATGGATACACCCTCCTTTTGTGGTGTGGTCCGGGTTTTGGGGCGGAACGCATGATATGAGGTAAAACCTAATAGTGCCGGGTGCTCTCAGGAGCCTTGAACCAGGTTTCAGTTACAGCACAGACATCGATGTTCTCCATACTGAGAAGGGCCTCGAGTGCGTGCATTTTGAGATTTAGACTTCTGGCATTGAGCAGCATTACCCTCAGTTTCTTCCCATTTTGTTTTCTAGGGTGGTAGGTTTAGAATTTGAGCCTTGCCTAAAAAGGCACTATGGGGTGGCAAGAGCCTTAGCCAATATCCGGAATCCCAGGGTGACAGGTGCAAGCCATCCCTTGCGAAGCAGCATGGCTTGTCAAGCATGTCATCCCAGGCAGACAGACACTGGATCCCCTTTGAATGACACCAGACATTAAGCCAATTGTTAAAGCTGATCATCTTGTCTCTATATTGTGGCATCATTCTTGGTGAAGGAAGGATACTGCTCAGGGTTAGGGTCATACCTGCCTGGGCTACATAATCAGAGAGCTCCTCTATGTCTCTTTTCATGTAGTCCAGGGAGGTATCGTCTCAGGTCGTTCACACCAGCATGGACAATGACTGTGTCATATTTGTACTTGCTGTGGAGTGACCCGAGTGCTTGTGTTATGTGGTGGATTCTAGCCCGATAGGCAGCTTACTGTGACCCTCTCCTTGTTCAGGCTGGTGAGTGGGACGACAGTGTGTCTGACTATGGAATCACCTATGACAAGTATGTTTGGTGTTGTATTTGGCCTTAAGGGCTGTGACTGCTTTGCACACTGCTTTTGTGGTTTATGTGTTGCTTGTGGGGTGTCTTGAGGTAGCAGTTGTTTGGGTGTCTGCTTTGGAGGCCTCTGCTGTTTAGGTAAATTTTTACTCAGAGCCTCCGAGTATGTCTTTGTGTGTTTATGTGTTTGATTCAGTGGAGTGGTAGCATTATGTGAGGCTGGTTTTGTGGTGTGTGTAGTTGCCTTCTCCTCCTGTCTGGTCTTGCCAGTCCTGAGTTGAGAGAGCTCAGCCTCCAGTTTGGCTAAATAGCTGCATCTCTCGCAAGTATTTGTGTTATGTGGGAGGAGGAGAGGGTTGTCTGTGTACATGAGGCAGTTATAACATTGCCTCAAGATTCCCAGATTCACCAGCTGGACCGGAGAGGAGATTGACAACTGACCTTTGAACATGCTAGAATAATATTGGGAAATCCTTAATTGAAAGGGTGTAGTGCTTTTAATTTTTAGTGCTGACTTATATAATTGCTTTAGTGAGCAAGTGCCAGGTAACTTGAGTGCAATGTGTTACAAATAACTAAATGCAAAAATGACAAACAGTAACTTTCTTTCAAGTGAAACAAGGAAATAAGTACAGTAAGCAATGCAGATATCACTAGTGATCCACAGAAGCACTGAGAAGTTGCGTATTAGGTGGAATTAGCTTCCAGGGAAATAACAAGCAAACAAACAACAAGCATATAAACAAATCTAGATTCAGCAGGCCTGGATCTAGTCTATGCTAGAGCAAACAAGGTGAACCAATTTCAGTAAGATACAGTTCAAATATTCAGGCACTATAAACCTTTAACCAGAAATTCCCAGCTCAGAAGGGCAGAGTCCAGCCTCTTCTCCCACAAGAGTGCAGACCACGAACCTTCTTAATGTAAAATAACTGGCCTAAAGCCCAAGTGCCTAAACCAGAACTAATACACTTGGACACTGGGCTCTCAATCAGCAGTTCCCAACTTAGAAGGATGAAAGCTACCTGTCCTGCCACCACAGTGCTTGCCACAAACCTTCCTAATGTAAAACAGCTGGTCTGAAGCCCAAGTGCTTAATCCAAAAGACTTGAATGATAGCTACACTTTAATCAAGTTACAACCAAGCAGTAATAAATACCATTGAATACTTTAGAGAATGTCTGGATTAGTGCTCAAGTTACACAAACAAAGCTAGATCCAGCAGGCCCGAATCCAGTCTATGCCACAGCAAACAAGGCGCACCAACTTCAGTAAGAAACAGTTCAGATATGCATGCACTATAAGCCTTTAACCAGAAATTCCCAGCTCAGAAGGGCAGAGTCCAGCCTCTCCTCCCACAAGAGTGCAGACCACGAACCCTCTTAATGTAAAATAACTGGCTTGAAAGCCCAAGTGCTTAAACCAGAATTAATACACTTTTAGAATAACAGACACTGAGCCCTCAATCAGCAGTTCTCAACCTAGAAGGATGTAAGCTACCTGTTCTGCCACAACAGTGCAGACCACAAACCCTCTCAGCGCAAAACAACTAACTGGTCCGAAGCCCAAGTGTTTAAACCAAAAGGCTTAGAATGAGTTACACCAAGCAGTAATAAATACAATTGAGTATTTTAAGATGATGCAAAAGTAAAAGAAGTAGGTAAAAACACAAGTACAGTAAAAGCAGATGAAATTTTTTTTTTTTTTTTTTCTGAACAAGTGCTGAGATCAAAGAAACAGATTTGAGTGCTGAAACTAGAAAACTGGCTAGTTATAAGAAAAAAAAACAAGCTAGAAGGCTTCCCTCAAACACAGAAGGGCTTGGGGGCTCAGAAGCCTACAAATAGTCTGTACCACTTAACAAGAAAGGCAAGAAATAAGCTTAATTTTTTTTTCTATTTCCCAGATGCTCTCTTTGTACACAGTAGGAGTGCCTGAAATCAGAATATGATCTCACTGCACTCAGTTGAGTGAGCAAATGAGATGGGCCCAGAGGCAGGCTGAGGGGCGGGCAGTTTCAATAACTGAAGAGCAGAATAACTTCAGTTAAAAATTCCTTCAACACTCCTTCATACACAGTTTAAATCAAATTAAATACTGTATAATACTGTATTTTTTTTTAAAAAGTGCAGATAAAGGTACTTAAATTCTCTTATATGTCCAGTTGAATATAACCAAGTTCTTAGCTGGCCAAGCTGAAGTTTTAAAGCAGGAATTATTTCACATGCACCAGTTTAAATATGCAAGGACAGGAAATCAAAGAATGTGGCTACCCCACACCTGTAATTACTAGCAAATAACAAAATTCAGCCAACACTAGCTTCAGTTCAAGTTACTGAAGAGCAGAATAACTTCAGTTAAAAATTCCTTCAACACTCCTTCATACACAGTTTAAATCAAATTAAATACTGTATAATACTGTATTTTTTTTTAAAAAAAAGTGCAGATAAAGGTACTTAAATTCTCTTATACGTCCAGTTGAATATAACCAAGTTCTTAGCTGGCCAAGCTGAAGTTTCACATAATAAGTACGTCACCCAAGGGGTTTCTGTTACACTTTTATGGTACGACTGTAATATGCTACTGATCACATAATAAGTACGTCACCCAAGGGGTTTCTGTTACACTTTTATGGTACGACTGTAATATGCTACTGATCACATAATAAGTACGTCACCCAAGGGGTTTCTGTTACACTTTTATGGTACGACTGTAATATGCTACTGATCACATAATAAGTATGTCACCCAAGGGGTTTCTGTTACACTTTTATGGTACGACTGTAATATGCTACTGATCACATAATAAGTACGTCACCCAAGGGGTTTCTGTTACACTTTTATGGTACGATTGTAATATGCTACTGATCACATAATAAGTAAGTCACCCAAGAGGTTTCTGTTACACTTTTATGGTACGACTGTAATATACTACTGATGACATAATAAGTACGTCACCCAAGGAGTTTCTGTTACACTTTTATGGTACGACTGTAATATGCTACTGATGACATAATAAGTACATCACAGATGCCCCTGCTAATAACTTTGCTTACTTCAGTTAGGCATAAGCTCTGGGTGGCCATGGTCATGCAGCGGTTAGCATTGCCGCCTCACAGCAAGAGGTTCTCTGGTTTGATCCTCAGCTGGGGTGCCTTCTATGTGGAGTCTGCATGTCCTCCCTGTGATAGCATGGGTTTCCTCCAGGTGCTCTGCTTTCCTCCCACATACCAAAGACATACTGTAGGTGGATTGAACACTCTAAACTGGCCCTAGGCATGAGTGCATGCATGTGTGCCTTCTGTGGAAGGTTGGGTGCCAGGCTGATAACTCTACACAATAAAACTCCACTGCCAGTTATGAGCAGACAGGTGATCCACTGTGACAACCCCTAACTGGGAAAAAACAAAAGAAGAAGTTAGGCATAAGCTCCCACAGTGTTTTGTGCTAGCCACTCAATGTCAAAGTGACTTGGTGTGCAGAATTTCACTTATATCTGCCTGACACTGCTAGAATGAGAAGTTTCAATTTCCTTGTAAATATTGCTGATCTCCACTGATCACAAAGATTATGTTTGCTTCCCAGCCTGTTTTTATGTATAATATCAAAACCTCTCACTTCCTTTCACATACTACCTGTTTAGCATAGATATCCATTGCATATGAAGTTCAACTCTGCACACTATGTTGTCTCTGCTCCAACTTTCAAAAGGTCTTCCATTTTTTCTTTTCTACTTGTCCCTTTACAATTCCTTCTTTTGTCTTGTATCCTTTTACCAACAGAATTCTTTTTTTTTTCTTTTACTGTCTCTCAACTTATGTCTTCTCCATCACTTATTTTGGATTCCGGCGTGTAGATCACGAGACGAATGTCTGCGAGCTACAACGCCAAAACTAGAAGGCTGCAGCACCACTAAACCTTAGAGCGGTGTGGCCAAAGGGAGATATGCCGTGGGAACCCACATCGGTGGGAAAACAAACAAACGGAGACAACCCCTAAAGCAGGTACGTGGGCTGCAAACCGACAGTGGAAACAGCCACGCAAAGCCAAGAACAAGTGAAACCAAATAAACGGAAATAAAAGTAGCACACTTCAAGCACTCCACATGTCCACACAAAGCACAAAAATACATTTATCACAAAAATAACAGCAACATATCTGTAGTGCTCTACAAGTCCTCACAAACCTGCACAGTAAACATTCCCGGGAAGCAAATAGTAAACCCCCCAGTAGCTCCAGCTGCAGCAGAGCGTACGTACATGCGCATTTCCCACACAGCAAGAACACCAGAAGCATCCCTGCCAATACACCCTAACAGTATATAACAGCGCAGACAGCCCTGAGCTGTGCAGAAAATGTGTAGCCCAAATACCACACATATGTGGACGTCCAGCAGTGTAGTGGAACAGACAGATGAGTTTCAGACTTCATACCCCTCAGAAAGTACATGCTACCACAAGACCTGTTGGTGTAACACCAACCAAGCATGTCACAGCATGATGGACACAGTGTCTCTGTGAGTGCCACTGTTGTGAATGGCTCCATTACATGCCCAACCCATAGTGATGGAGAGGCATGCCTGCAACAGACAGCAACTGTCCTGCCAGAGCTCCCCTAGTGCAGTGGCAAGTGGGAACATGCCAACTCGAGCAAGCACAGACTACCAACCCAACAGCAGGGAATAAACATTGTAGTAGGGGAACACTGTCAAGCAGGGGTAGCAGCCCTCCACCCAGTCCACAGCAGCATGTGTGTATTGCAGGGGCCACCAAACCCATCCACTGGTTGCTGCAACTGAGGTACACAAGTATGCAGGTCCATGTAGGCATACAAGGGTGCAACACAGAGTAACCTCCCTATGTAACCTCTGTCACTGAAACTGAGACTAAGCCCCACACCCTGCTTGGCCAGCAGCAACAGCTGGGAGTTAAAGGGGACCTGTGCAGTACACATAGAAATTGTGTTGCAAGCAAGCTGTGTAGACACCTACCAGACAACAAGCACTTGTCAGCCCCATGGCTGTGTGAACTGCACATAGTGAAACCCTAGCAGAACAGGTAGTCAGAGCAAGGTGGAGTATAGACAGCTGCACAGGGACACTGTGGCAGGCAGCGCTACTTCACAGGGTACAACACAAGGTGGTGTACAGCAACTATTCTAACATCTGATAGTGACGTGTACCAGGGTCGTGTCTACATCCTGTTCGCAGCTACACTGGCCGTGATGGATACTAAGAGGCCATCAACAAGTGGCGTTACCATGATGGAATCTATGTACCTTTATAGCCCCGGTCAGCTTAGCAACAGATACAGCACAGTGCCCAGCCAATGGGTTAAACCAATGCTGGTAGTGGAGGGATACCTCTACCATTTGGAGTGTAAAGCACCACCTAGACAGTACTGGGCATGTATCGAGCGGAGAGTAAAGGCCTGCAGAGGTCGTGCTATCACTGTTCATCATGATGAAGGGGAAGAACTGCTGAAATCACTGCCACACCAGCACGGCCCAGATGCAACAATAGCCCAAGTGGCTACACTGTGAGCAGAACTGCGTCAGAGGGTGGTAACCGGCAATGACTTGCCAAGCCTGGCAATACAGAGTGTTCTAGGCACAGCAGATGACAATGTACTACAAGAGATGCCTTGCCATGCCACCCTGCATCGTAGCATAACCAGGGTACTGAAGAGGGCACGGGCATCCATGACCACACCTCCAGTAACACTCGCGGATATTGATGTCAGCCAGTATCCACTCCGTAGTGGCAGCTTTATCCTCCGTAGAAGGTCTGATATGGATGGAACTGATTCCTTGGTTCTACTTACAATGTCACATAATCTGACTGATCTGTGCAGATCTGACATCATTCTTGGGGATGGCACCTTTCTCACATGGGCTGATAAATGTCACCAGCTGTATACATTACATGGATGTATTGGCACCCCCACCTCAACAAGGTTCGTCCCCCTGGTGTACTGTCTCATGACATGGAAGTCAGAGTCTGCATACAACAATATGTGGACGATACTGAAGGGTATGGCCGCAGAACAGGGATGCACCTTGGCTCCACAGTATATTATGACTGATTTTGAGAAGGCAGCGATCCATGCCAGCTGTAAGGCATTCCCTAAGAGTATTCTGAAGGGGTGCCTTTTCCATTTCGCACAGATCATTTGGCGCCAGATCCAACATCACCACCTTGTGGCCCTCTATGGTACAGACACTGCTTTCTTAATTGCCATCCGCAAGCTAATTGCGTTGGCATTCTTACCACTGGAAGATGTCCCTGCATTTCTGGACATCGTGGCTACTTTACCAGACTGTGTACAGCCTATTGGTGTATTTCTGGACCATCATTATGTGTGAGGCCGACTATGCAAGTATGCATCCTGCTGCTCTGCACAGCAATGACTGCCATCATCCTACCCTTTGAGGTTTTGGAATGTGTGTGATGTCTCTGACATGGACTTCCCATGGACTAATAACCAGGTGGAGGCATGGCATCGTCGGCTGAAGGTGTTACTGGGATGCCCTACTGTGCAGCTATCCAACCTTCTGTCTGTTCTGCAACAGGAACAGAACCTGACAGATACCCAACGGGAGTCTCTTTTGAGGGGGATGCCTGTGACACCACGTAGGAAGGCTATTGTTGTAAGGGAGCATTGCCTAAAGCACATCTTGCAACATAAGTGTGACTACAGTGATGTGCAGGATTTTCTTGGTGCTGTGGCACAGTTTTACAAGTTGTGATTATACCTGGGTTTAGTATGCACCAAGCACTGCACTCATCACTTTACATATTGTGTTAATAAAGGCTTTGCCCACAGCACACAGGTTTCACACTACCACTTTCATGCCCACTTGGCATCCTATGCCAGGCACATGTTCCACTGACAGTTACACATGGTGGCTTCTAGAGGAGTGCAGAGTGTATCACTAAGGGGGTTTGTGTCTGCAACCTGTGGTTAGGGTGCAGGGGGTTCCTCTATTTCCACAGGAAATTGTCTACAGGCATTTGTCACTGCAGCTAAACTGCCAACCTGCCATGTGTCCACATTCAGCTGTCTCACAGAGGGGTGTCATGCCGCCTAGGTGCCTGAACCCACTTATTTCAGATTCTTCTTCTATGTCCTCTTTATTATTTTTTTCTCATGTAATTTTTCTTCTATTTCTGCTTCTCCTAAAATGTCTTTTGTTTGTTCATTTTCTTCTCCTTCTGTTGCTTTTTCCTTACTCTTATTTACATTTTTATAACCCATCTATAAATGTCCAATTTTGTTACATTTATACCATTTCACTTCCAATCTTTTGCATCATGTCCCACTTCCCCACATATATAGCATGTCTTTCATCACAGTTAGTTATCAGATGTCCTTCTTTTCCACTACAAAAAACATGTTTTGGGTTGTCCCCAGTATTTTACAACACCCCTATTCCCCTCCACATTTATCATGCTTAGTATCTTCGTATATGTATATTTTTTTCTTTCTCTAGTTTAACAAAACATTACAATCCCATCTGTCAGTCTATAAACCCCTTTTATCATAAACTTTTGCAATGTCCAGTACTCCCTTACATAAACTTTTCAAATGTCCTTACAACATTTCTTTCCACCTCTGTTTGAAATTGTACATACATTTTCTTTTTTGTTTCCCTGTTAATTGCATTTATCAAATAAAGATTCCATGGGTTACATTCTTTCTTTTTTTCATTTTCTCCAAGAAATTTTTCCATTAAAAAACAATAAGAATAAATGATGTCCTTCTATATCACTGTTGCAGTATTCATTACAATAGGGATTCCCTGCCTAGGGCACCCAGACATCTGGCCAGCATACGAAAGCCTTAGGTTGTAAAAGGGATGTCGTATGTCACACGTATGCTCCCCATACTCAGCATAGGGCATAAAGGTGAAATACAGATTTACCATTGCCATCAGTCCAAACACCATCTTCGATTGTCAGTCTGAATGCTCATTCATCTGCTGGTTACCAAGCCATTTCTCAGACAACTGCCCCGTTATGTTTTTTTCTTCTTATCCTCCTTTATTTTTGTGGTTGTTGGTTTCATGTCATCCAGAAAGAGAAAATGCCAGTGTGGAAGACAGATCCCCCATAAGGACCATCATGAGCAGTGCTTGTTTTGCTTAGGTGCTTCTCACGTCCAAACATCTTGTCCTATTTGCCAGGTATTTATTTCAAAGTCTTTGCATCATCATCTCTCCTCTTTAGCCATTTATGTAGAAAAGCAATGTCTTAAATTGTTGGCTAAGGGTACCATGGAGGAATTGTCCTGGCCTGAGGGTGAGCCATCCATTTAAAAGAAGAATGCCAAGAAAACTCTGTCACATTCTTCATCTGTATCACCTCCACCAGACATATCTCCCTAGGCAGGGAATCCCTATTGCAATGAATACTGCAGCAATGAAGAGAAGGACATCTACTGTTATGGTAAGATTTTACACAACTCTATTTCTTACCTCATGTGCTTTTGCATTCAAAGGAGCATTAAATTGACCCACACTTCATGCCTGTCCATTTCTTTGTCTTCTTAATTTGATTCCTTACCATGTACTTCCCTTTTTCATTTTCTTCTGCCTTTTTCTATTCTGCTTCTCCCTTTTTGCCTTCTTTTACATTATCTGCATATGTTTTCTTTTCCATTTCACTACTATTCTTCAGGATTATCTCTGCATACTCTTGTTGTATTTTTGTTGTATTTTCTCCATAATGTCCCCCCTGGAAATATCTCATTCATTTTCTGTATCACTCTACATCACCATTTCTTTAAAATCATCCCACAACCCTCCCAACTGGAGGGTTGTAATTATACAGCCATCATTTGCCAACTCATCTCCATCAAACAGATTTCTTTGAAACACTGCCTCAGAATCCTGTACTGAGCATCCAAGTGCTCCGGATTATGCTGAATGCTCCACATTTAACGACGAGCAAAGTCACTAGTCCGCTGTTCCGCATTGAACAGCAGTGGCTACGCTACACGCATTCTGATTGGTTTGTGTACCGCAATTACTGCCAATCAGCATCGCAGCACACAAACCAATGGCTAGGCCAATCACGTTCCGGGAAGCCTTTTCATGCCAAAATAATGGCTTGAAAAAGGCTTCCAAGAAGCAGAGATCTTCCAACAACAACAGTGGAAGACCGGAAATAAGGAATAAGCACGGCTGGGGATTGAAGACATTGGGGGTCAGGACTCGAGCGCCAGAAGAAGAATCAGCAGCTGAAGGGACTTCAGGGATATAACCATTGCTTTGGTGGTTCTAGGAAGATTAAGAGTGTCAAGTCTGAGGTTTTGTTTTGCTGCTTGCCTGCCTGCCTGCTAGACAACCGGGGCTGATTTTCATGTACTGTGTGTAGTCTGTGGATTTTATTGAGCTGCTGGGGACAAACTGGTAGAGGTAAGTGTTTTTTATAAATGTAGCTGTGGCCAGGGCATTCAGAAAGGATTCAGTAGCTGTATTGTTTTGCAGATATTTAAATTGTTTTTTTAAAGAAGATTGCCTGCATACAACATGCATTATATAATTTGAGGGGTTAAACTAAAAGTTTTCTTTAACTGTTTCCACTAAAAGTTTTTTGTCACTGTTTCCATTAAAAGTCCAGAGCAAGAGTGAGCAAAAAGAAAAGTGAATACATTGAAATATTAACTGATTGTGTTATGTATATAATCATTACAGCCTAGGTATCTCTGTAGTTAAAGCTTACTGATGCCACTGGACATCAAACGTTGCTTGTTCATATTTGTTTTAAGAATTCTAAAACCATGCTGAATACAAGATAATTGGAGATTTTGTTTTAAAGCTGATGTGATATTTGACCTCTATTTAGTGATGCTAAAAATATTTAATATTATTTGTACTATTTATATGTATTATAATACTGGTCATATTTCTGTAAATACCTATAAAACCAAGTGACGTTGATATAACTACTTAGCCTCATATGAAACCTCACAGTTGTATGAAGAAAATGCTGCTGGCAGTATGTGCTGCATGAATGGTTACTGAGATCATAAGCTGTGTTTATTTTGACTTATAAAATCTAGTTTAAGACCAGGAATAAAATGAATGCAATCTTTGCAAAGATTAGTTTGTGTTGAATAGTTTTCCATTCCATTTATAAGTAACACATATGGTTCTAGAGATGAATATTTGTTTTGAACTGAGATTATTTTTTTCAAGGCATGGGCTAAATATTATAAGACCAATATTTAGCATCTCTATTTTTGTGCTGTTTGTCCCCCTAGTATGTCACTGACAGTAATTGCCAACACAGATCATGTCCTACAACTTTCTCAGTTTATAAGAGCAATATTTAACGTCTTTTTGTTGTGCTGCTTACATTATGTTGGGCTTTGTCCAGACTTCTTGCACTAAAAGATCGAGAGGTATGTGGATGGATGTCAAAAGTGAGCATCTCTGTAGTAATGGGATGCTTTAAAGTATTGAGTTTTGTTTTCTAGTAGAACTTTAGTGTAACTTTACTGTCTTTTCATAATGGCAAGATGCTGAACTGCTCAAGGAAAACACTGAAGTGACAGTATTGTGCTGCTGGTTGACATGTTAGAAGATGGGTAATTTTTCTAATTAAGTTCTAATTTTTTAATTCTAACTTCTAATTCAGAAACATTTTTATTTTGAATTATCTTGTCAATGCCTCAGGTTTACAGCAGTCTTTTTGTCAAGTCTGGTTTTGTCCTTCACCCTGCTCTGCTTTCTTTACTTAGTGGCATTTTTTCAGTAGTATTTCCACAGCTGGAAACTAAGCACATTCATGCTAGTATTACTACAGCCTTTGTGTACTTTGGATCAGATTTTTTGCCATTATCCAAATGGTACACTAATGGCAAAAAATCGGTTTCAAAGTAAATAACGCTGTCGTGATACTGGCATGAATGTGAGGGTTTACAAATGTTGGGATATGTATGTGTGCTTCTGCTTAGTGTGTTTTTATTTTTCATGGTTAAAGATATGAGATCTTGCATTCTTTTGGTCTTAACTGTTCCAAGACATGATGTCTTAAATGACACATTCTTGTCAAAGTAGAGGGCCCTGCTTTTAAGTAACCTTTTAGGCACCTTTGCCAGGCCCAGACCTGGCAGTAGGACAGGGGTAGAACACATCTAAAGTGGTCAATGTGAAATGCAAGTCTCTGCCATGATCCATGGCAATGGCACGTTTCGCACCGTGCGAAAATAGGGTGTTCCACATTTTGACCATTTGTCACACATTGTTAAGGTCTGTGTTCTACATTATCCTCTTAAGAGGTTGAGACCTATGATCCTGTATGCATTCTTCAGTCTTGATACTGGCTTTCTTCTCCATTTATCTCATCGCTCTATTATTTCCTTCTCCTTCCAAAATGCATCTCTGTTTCTCCAGGCTGCCTATGAGCCAGGAATAGAAACAGGAAGTGCTCCTGCAAAATGTGGCCCACTCACAACATTGACAATTAGGAGAAGTTCCCCAATGCCCTGGCCAAATTTCCCCTAATAGTTAAACTACCACCTTGGGTTTCCCCTGAAAACATACCACTAGCCAAGAGGGATTACCTTGGTCAACAAAGGATAAATAAATAAAAACTCAGAAAAAAATAAATTAATTAATAAAATAGTACATTATCAATATCCAAATACTCATCAGGTTATTGCATTCCCCATTTATTTTTAAATAGCTGAAACTCAATTAACAGATAACATGCCAGAGTGATAAAGAACTCTGTTGGCTAGCTTGGCAGGCTGTCAACTAAACTAATATAGAGAACATGCACTATAAAAAAAATGAATATATACCCCAGACCATCTCAGTTGCAAACTGGCCATATTTATGTACATTGGTCTTGGAGTATCTATTTGCTGATGTATCTACTGGACTGCAGTTGACTGGACAGAGTTGTATATATGGCAGTCACTGAGGGGTTCAGTTCATTTTTTTATAATGCACTTATTTTGTACAGAGATAGAATCTCTTCACAACAGCTGGAGAAGGTAATAAGTTGTGTTGACAGTTTATGGAGCTGCTGACCCCATACAGATTGATGTCAGCATGGACTGGCCAAATGTCTCCATTATGACAGAATCTCCTGTACTGCAAAATATGTGTCACACTGTGTAGGATTCCAGTTTTGTCCACAGGCTTATTAATTCTGTGGGGAGTATACATACTTCCAGTATACCTTGTCACACCTGTGTTACATGGACTATAGGATACCCGAAGGATTCACTGCACACCTGGCTGATATTTACTTAATGACTGCTTATGGAAATCTATGATATAATTGAGACACAGCTGTTACATATAGCATTTCTTGCATGCTTAAATCATACTCCACACATGCCTAACGTGTGAGATACAATGCACCTAAGAAATACAATATCCTGGATAATATAAGACAAATGAATACTGACCCATATTTAAATGATTACTGTCATTAAGAAATGCAAATATAAATCAAATAAAAATTATAACAGTTGTAAAGAAAAAAAATTATATGATGAAATAACATTGACCATGTAAACAGAATAATTCCCTTGAATATATGTTAGCTATAGAGCTTCACGTTTATTTTCACAATGCTGCAGTGTGAGCTAGACTTCCAAATAAAATAAGAGGAAGATATATGCATACAGACTTCCAGAGACTGAGATATATTATTTGAGTTTTTTTTAACAGAACCATTTAGAAAGTGAAGGAATATGGTTAGCTGAATGAGTTAATAAGTACAATTTTGTGCTGAAATGTATAATTGAATGTGCTGTAGATGTGCATGGGAGTGGTAAGAGAAATATACAAAGGAGCAAGAGGCTATCCTTTCAGTTCATAAAGGACAGCAGAACAACAATCTCTCATTATAAATGCTCACATAACAGAATTATTTATCAGACTGGCTCTGTGCTTTGGCATTTAAGCATGAACTTATACAAAGTACCCCTAGTGTTGAAATCTGCTGCTTATGCCAGCTTAAATTAAAATGGTGGAGACTGCATTCTAAAGAAACAAAACAGAGACAGTCATTTGGGCTGCTTTATGTCTTCTACTATGAATTTTTCTACTGCAATGAAACAACATGCCAACTGAATGGTAACTACCATGTATCTTCTACATTAGTGAATGTTATGCATCCTACCATGTTTAAAGAACAGTGTTTTGAATCTCACAAATGAGTTAACAGTGACCTGACCCCTGTACTTTTCCCATAGCCTGCTCAGACTAAAGAATGATCAATAATTAATTCCCAGCAGCAGATTTACTCACAAATTACATGGAATTTACTCAGTTGCTGACAGTATCAATGTGTGGAGAATGTATTTTTCCCTGATTCATGTGAAGGGCTCTCCTCTGTGAATTGCGAGGTAGTATAGCATTTGATTAAGTGAAGTGAAAGACCAGTGGTATCAGTTAAACTAAAGAAGGCTAACTGGAATTCAGCTTCTCGTCTCACTGATGTGTCCACTATATAGTATTGTATATTTATAGCTTTGAAGGTAATCAAAAGCAACAGTGCCTATTCTAACACAGTTTCGCCTCTGACTTCCATAACGGCATGTTATGATTCCCTTTGTCATGTATTTGACAACAGGATATTTAGTATAGATGAATTTTGTGGCAGGAGGTGCATATCATATTACATCACTTTTTTGTGATATGTATTAGTCTTTTTTTTATTTTTGCCTCTATTTTGCATACAATATAGATGTTCATCATTAGATTGCTATTATAATAGCTTCTGGCTATATGGTACATATCCCACCAAGGATCAGATATACGGAAAATATACAAAAGCTTATTCCAGCACTTTCCTCATGCCCATACTTGTATTAGAGCATGGTTTCTAGTATAAAAAGGATATACAAGCATGAATTTCAGACCTTCCTTGCCACTGAATAGTTAAGTCAGACGATTCATTAGACTGTGGCTTCAATTCATTGGTACATCAGTTTCAGGGTAGATAAGTACCCCTTAAGGATCTTTCTGTTACTTTTGATTAAAATGTCGGGATGGATTTTTTTTTATTTGTAGCATAAAAGAGAAATTTCCTTGTGGTAGACAAATCCCTTACAAGGATCATTACAAGGATTCCCATACAGCGTGTCTTTTTTATTTAGGGGAGTCACACACATATGCTCTTCTGAGATTTGTTGTTCTTTTAGACCCAAAACAATTCATTATCAGCTGAACAGCCTGAATATTTTTCTTGAGAACCAGAGCTCAAAGATCATTGCTCAATCCTCCATAGAACCCAGCTCTCCATTAGCAGATGTCCCCCTTCATATATAAAAGAAGAAAAGGTAAACCAGATAGGATGCTGAAATGCCTCTCTTTCCATCCCCACTGAAAATTCTCCTGTGAGCATTTCCAGCCCTCATGCATGTAGATGATATATTGACAATTTGTTTTTTTTGCCTGGATGGGTAATTAAAAAGAACTTTATACTTTTGTTCCAGATTTAAATACTAGTACATCTTTTCTTCAGTTTACATTGGGATGTAAAGGGACTGTTGTTCATTTTTTAGATTTGGAAATTGCTATTAATATAGAAGAAGGTATTTTAATAGTAACATTTTTAGAAAAAATACTTTTGTGAATAGCTATTTAATGTCAAATAGCCAGCATCCCACCTTTATGAAAAGAAATGTGGCAAGCGGACAATTTATTTATATAAGTCGCCTTGTTAGCTCAGATGCCGACTTTCAACAAGCAGTTTGTTTTAGGAGAAGGTTATTTTTAGACAGGGGTTATGCTGCCACTTTTTTAGATAACATTACAACAGAAGTTAGCAAGTCAAGGAATTCAAAATGCTCCACTATCTTGATTAGATGCAGTTAATATTTGTGATATTTTATATGGGAACTGGAAAGTAGTGGCAGGTAATAAAGATCTTAACAGCATTTTGGGAGGTACATCTAAATTTTGTTATAAGAAAAAATATGACCTCAAAAGATCATTTGAAATGATGTTGAGTAACCACTATTGTGGTAAAATAAGAATGTATCGGTGTAATGGTTGTAAACAATATAGATGTATTTGTGAAGGCTCCAATGTTATTTTAAAGCATAATAATTTACAAGTGTGAGCAAAAAAGAAGCTCACTTGTAATTATACATATGTCATTTACATCGCTACTTGTAAGTCCTGTCATTGCATCTATATTGGAAAGATGATTAGAAAACTTAGTAAGGGTATTTCAGAACATTTATTAGCAATTAAAACTAAAGCTGCGAAAAATATTTTGGCAAGGCATGTAAATATTTGTAAGGATTTAAAAAAATGATATTGTTTTTTGTAGACTACTTTGATCCTCTACCTCTAAGTGGTGATTTAAAAAAACACTTAGAAGTTAAAGCACTTCACTGGCAAATATTTTTGCAACCAGATCAACTGCTGAGGATCAACGAATGTATTAACATTAAGGGGTTGTTAAAGGAATTTATTTTGAAATAATGTTATAGGTATTGTATTTTTAATAGATGTATTGCTTTAAGAATATATGATTTATTAATTTAAGCAGTCACATGTTTTTTGATAAATTACTATTTTAATGTTTGTTTGGTGCTGCACTAAACTTCTGAAGAAGTCTTTATGTATTTATTTATTTATTTGACATTTGACATTTGTTAACTGGGTTAGTCCAACTGAGCCATATGGACTGTTTTCAGTGGAGACCCAAGGAGAAAAGCATACAGATTAATGAATTGCATACTAGAAAATATATAAACAAAGAATACAAAAGTTGACATGCATTGTAGAAAACAGAAGAAAATAGAGAAATAACAAAGTACATAAAATATACAACCAGTGGAGAAAAACATGGCTGAAAGAAAAAAGTACAAAAAACATGGGAAAGTAATGAACTAAAGGTTACAAGTTATAAAAATATAATGTACATATGTGAGGAAACAGAGTCGGTATAATTATATCCTTTCCATGGTAGCATAATAATAATAATATATAATTTTCTACAGATTGAGTGTGTTTTAGGTTGCCATGTACAGAGGGTAAGTGTTCAAGGATGAGATAGTGAGTTTTACATATGCTAGAATGGAGAGAATATGATCAACATATTGTGGAAAGTAGAAGAGAGGTGGAAGTAAATTGGAGTGTAAATGGAAATTAAGAAGGGTTATAACAAGGGCAGGATCTTGCTTTACAATAAAGACGAAAGCTCTCAAAACTTTATATTGTCCAGTGTATTTTAGTTGTTAGCAATTGTTTTCCAAGTGCCAGTTTCACCAGCTTATTTGTTTTTAGTTGTTCCTTTTGTGGAGTTTGGCTCTATTCCACTGTTTTTCATAGAGGAGGAGATACTGTTGCCCAAGGAATGTTAGAAGGATAGTTTCATTCCATGACCAAATAATCAATTCTTGGAACAACAACCCCCATAGAGGATGGGGAATCATCCTCCTTTTCTACGTCTCTTTTTTTATGTATGTATAGCCTTCCCATACAGTTTACCTTCATAAGTGCGTTATGCACTCGTGCAACTCCACTTTGTGCAAAGGAGGTTTGCAAAGTTGCAATACCTTGACAAAAAAATTGTCCGAATGTGCAATAGGCGAATGCACATTGGCATTCGCTCATTGCAGATTCGACATTGTGGGTTGGGATTGCACTATAGCAGGGATTGGGAAATGATCCCATTCTCCACTGTAGTGCAATCTCGGAGTTGGTATATTATAGTAAGGGGGTGGAGGGTGGAACCACCCACATGGGGGTGCAGGGGGGCTTACCCCCCTGCATTATGATGTGTCTTTGACATTTTAGTTCAAAAGTCAGCGAATCAGCTGTTCGATTTGCTGACTTTTGAACTTCTGAGAATGTCAAAGTTTGAATTTTGTGCATTTGGTTTTCCCAAATGCGCGATCAATATTGTCCGTTACGACAATATGAAGGTAAACCTTCCCATACATGGCAAGCAAAGCACCTCACTGGCCCTCTTCAAGAGGAATCTTGATGAGTGGATGGGAAATAGAAAATTCACCCCAGGGATCACTCCAGTGGTTCTGCTCAACAGAGCTAGGGAACTAAGGTCGGGTGGCATGGTGCCAGGGTAATTTTATGGGCTAGGCTTGTAAAGGCTCCAGGGCTATTAGCCTTGTACACACCTATGAACCTATGAACCTGAGCTGCATGATATTTACATGCAATGATGTTATAATATAACATGCAAACTTAAGCACCAGATAAAGACAGAACTCAAGGACTATAAAGAGCTGCATGACATAACTTCAAAGGAAAGTAGCCAGAGAAGACATATTTCCTTCCATCTGAACTGACTACATCAATACATGCAGATGGAATTCCATGCTGCCATTAACATACATGGTTAGCGTATTTTTTATATGTAGTGGAAGGCTTACATATGCTACAGGATAGCCATAAATGACTCTGTTTATTTTTCTTTCTTCAAATATCCACCACCATATCCTCTTAAAGCTAATATTCCCACACTCTCACACAGGGTTCATACTCAAGGAAGAACTCCAAACATGCCCATAGTCTTTTTATCATGTAATATAAGAGGTATGTCAATAGTTAGTATATAAAAGAAATGTAATCCTTAAATATATTGCCAGTTATGGGTCCAAAGTGTTATATCTACAAGGAATAAATTAAACTAAAAATCAAAGAACATATTATGAAGCAGTGGAAAGGGTGGGGGGTGAGAAGTTCCTGTAAATCAGCTAAAAGGGGGATAATAACCTTGATTCGTAGTATACTTGGGTGGTCAAAATTCTTTAAGATACAAGACAATCAAGAAAGATGGGGAATCTTAATAGTTAAGACATAGTCACACAAGCATCTGCTAGAAACTTTTATAGGTTTATAGGTAGGTACTAGGCTATCGGCCCAAGGGCCTAAGTAAGCCTAGCCAACAAGGTCCCCTGGCTTACGTCACCCAAGAAAGTTATTTTTCTGTGCCCCTGTCAAGCAGAGACACAGAAGTGATCCCCAGGGTATTTCCTATTTCCCATCCACTTATCAAGATTTTCTTGAAGAGTGCTAATGAGGAACTTTGCTTGACATAGATGGTTAGCTTGTTCTGGAGTATGGAAAGTCTCTGGGACAGGAATCTATCCCTCCAGCATGTCCTGTTTATTGTGGTGACAAGGTTTAGGTCCCTAGGGCATGTAGCTCGGAGGGATTGGGATTTCTTTAGGTGTAGCATGTCCAACAGCTCTGGGTCTGACATAGCTTTATATGTTAGGCAGAGATCACCTTGGAGTAGGCGATATGCTACGGAGTAAAGCTGGAGTTTTTTGAGACGGTCAGTGTAGGGCATCTGTTTGAGGCCAGTAATCCTCTTTGTGAGGTACTTCTGTGGCCTTTCCAGCTGCTGCAGATGTCTAGTGAGGTACATTCCAAAAGGAGCATTGTACTCTATAATGGGTCCAATGAGTGTCGAGTAGAGGGGAAAAATGACCTTTTTTTTCCTAGATGAGAACCTTTTTGTGATGAGGTGTGCCACATAGAAGGATTTCCTGACTACTGTGGTGATGTGATTATCAAAGGAGAGACTACTGTCCACCTGGGTCCCCAGGTATCTTATCACACATTCGGCATTAAGTAGACTGTTGCCTATGTGGTAGTTCATGAGTACAGAGTTTTTACCAAAGGGGATAACAATGCACCTTTTGGCATTGAGCTTGAGGCCATGGTTCTGACACCAGGCATCTGTCTCAGTGAGGCCCTTCTGTAGGATGTCCACATCATTTGGGGACTCAGCTATAGCTCCTAGTTTGCAGTCATCTGCAAACTCCATTAGCCAAAGGCCTTCATGTTAGCCTGTACTTCAGAGAAGTAGATACCAAACAGGAGAGGTCCCAGGACTGAACCCTGTGGTACTCTACTTGTCACTGGTTTGAAGTCAGATTTGGAGTCTGCAACTTTTACAGTGTGGGTTCTGTCAGTGAGCCAACTGGCAACCTATCTTGTGACATAAGGATTTATACCTAGTTTAGTGAGTTTAGCTGTAATTCCAGAATGGGGGAGGGTGTCAAAAGCCTTGGCGAGGTTAAGATAGGCTGTGTAAACCACCTTACCCTTGACTGCCTCAAAGAAGTCGATCAGGTTCAGGAGGCATAATCTGTCTTTCACAGACCCAAACTGGGTGGGGTCCAAAGTTTGGAGGTTACCAATGTCTTTGTTTATGAGTTCCATGATGATACGTTCCATGGCCTTACAGACCAGGCTCATCAGGCTAATAGGGCGATAGTTCTCAGGATCAGTGGTGGCTCCTCTTTTGTGGAGTGGGATAACTGTTGCTGTGCATCATTCAGTGGGCACAAAGCCTGATGTGAGACTATAACTGAATATGGTGCTTAGGTGGGAAGCCAACTCATTCTGAAGTTCATATAAAACGCAGCCTGGGATGTTGTCCTGTCCCATGGATGCTGTGTTTTTGGCTTTAGAGGGTGCAGCTTTTACCTGTGTAGTTGTGATTACAGGGAGTCTGCATTCTTCCTGTATAGATATGGGCCCTTTAGGGGGTGGGGGTGGGGGGGTAAAGTTAGCACTGAACCCATCTGCCAGGACGTTGGCAATATCAGTTGGTTCTGTAATTTTCATGCTGTTGTGCTGCAGCTCAGAGCAGATCTGGGTGTTGCCATTGAGATTCTTGACATAACTATAGAATGCTTTGTAAATTCGAGAGTTAATATGGCAGCTCAAGCTGGATGCTTTTAATGCACCCGGCTTGAATGAAAGCTGCAATATAGCCCCTTACCTGAAGCTCAAGTCATATATGAGGTGATGCCTCAGTGGTGCATTTTTGAGCTTTGGGTAAGAGGCATTTGAGTAAAGGTCCTGTGTTGTTTAGATGGTAGGGCGCTAACAGAATATTTATTGGACAGTTCTACTATTAATGTGTTATATTTCAATATGGTACATTTTAGCTGTATTGGCTTTGTTATTAGCTGTACCTGTCCATTAAGCTGTTTTCAATAATTTAAAAAAAAATTTTCTTGATAGAGTGTGGTTGCTTATCAGATATTGTATTTATACATTTGTATTTTAGGTATTATACTTAAAGTGAATAGTATTTAAGGTAGGCAGACTTTATAGTATTTTGCCTTACTTAATACCGTATATACGTTTTATATGATGTTTACTTATGTGTATTAATTTTTCTGTTCTTTTATTAGGTTGTCATATTTTTTGTAAGTGATGATAATCATTTAAATTGTGTTAGGTTATTATCATATGTGTTTTAAAGTTTTATCTTTGTAACCAGTTAATGTATGCAGTAAATATGAAGGCATAGCCTCACTTTCAAGAGGGAGTGGTATTTAAAAAGCGCTGTTTTCGCACTTTTTTGAACCTCTGATGAAGCTACCTACTGAGAGTGGCGAAAACGCTGTTTGCATTTGTGAATAAAATTGTGCGTTAAGGTTTTTAACTGGGAGCAGTTCTTTCATTACACTACGATACCTTTGTTTTCGATAGAATGCTTTGTGGTTGTCCCTAGAATCAGTGGTGATTTTGTTTTTGTAGCTAGCTTTGGAGGGTCTTATAAGGGATCTCAGCTTCTTACTGAGGCTGACCAGGGAACAGTTTCTTCCTTCTGTTGTAGAATTTGTTTATGGCAGGAGACCATCAGATTGGCTTCCTTTTTTTGGAGGATAGCATCTTGTTTCTGTTTGGGATAGCACGATCCATGCACTCGTGTAAGTGCTTATAGAGTGCATCTGTGTAGGATTCAGCAGTTGCAACTATATTGTCCATCTGCATGGGTGTCATGAAGTTTGCCACTTCTGTCTTAAGAAGCATGACGTTGGCTTTGGAGAAATTTTTTACCATGATTTCCTTAAAGGGGGGAGGGGGTAGGATGTGGATATCTAGGGTGATCAACGAGGAGTTGACTTCAGGTGTGGAACACCAGTCACTCATGTTGATGATGACTAGGTCTAGGATATTGTTGCCCCTGGTGGGGGTGTAGATAAGTTGATCCAGGGCATTGGAATTTATGAATTCCAGAAAGTGTTGAGCAAAAGAGTTGGTACATGAGCAGTTTTCCCAGTTTATGGTGGGGTAGTTGAAATCGCCCATTATTAGGGTGTTTGGTTGAACCCCTAATATTTTCCAGTATATCAAGAAAAGAGGAGTGGGAATCCAGGGGCATGGTGGGGGATCTGTAACAAGCTACAATTTGAATTGTAGTTTTCCCCAGAGTTAGTTGCATTTGGATAACCTTGGATGCATTATGCTGAGCAACTAGCCTGGAGGTGTGGATATCCTTAATGAATATGGACACACCTCCACCTTTGGTGTTCCAGTCCAGGTTAGGTGGCCCGAAAAGTGTGGTATGAGTTATAGCCTGGTAATGCAGGGGTGCTGTCTGGAGCCTTGAACAAGGTCTCAGTCACTGCACAGATATCGATGTTCTCCATTTTAAGGAGTGTCTCGAGAATGTGCATTTTGAGATTTAGACTTCTAGAATTGAGTAGCATTACCCTCAGTTTTTGCTTGCCTGTTCCTGTTACAGTGGTGAATTTGTCATTTGAACCTTGCCTAGAAAAGGCACTATAGGGGCAGCAAGAGCCTTAGCCGGTATCCGGAATCCCAGGGGTGACAGGTGCAGGCCATCTGTGGCAAAGCATCATGGTCTGTCAACAATGTTGTTCCAGGTAGACATATACTGGATTCCCTTAGAATGACACCAGAAGCTTAGCCAATTGTTGAAGTCAATCATTTTGCCCTTGTACTGTGGTATAATTCTGGGGGATGGCAGGATGCTACTCAGGGGTAGGGTCGGAGAGCTCTTCTATGTCTCTTTTCATGTGTCCAGGGAGATACGTCTCAGGTCATTCACACCAACATGTACAATGTCAGAGTCATATCTGTATTTGTTGTGGAGTGACTTGAGTGCATGGGTTATGTGGCGGATCTGGCACCTGACAGGCAGGCGACAGCAATCTTCTCCTTGTTTAGCCTGGTGAGTGGGACATCAGTGTGCCTGACTATAGAGTCACCTATGACTAGTGTGTTGGGTACGTTGTTTTGCATTATGGGCTGTGGTTGAGTGGCACACTGAGTCTGTGGGCTGTGTGTCATTTGGGTTGTGTTGAGGGCTAAAGGTTGCTTGTGTTTCTACTTTGGAGGTCTCTGTTGCTTGAGCAGATTATTATTGAGAGCTTCCACGAATGTTTTTGTGCTTCTATGTGTGGATTTTGGTGGTGTAGGTTTAGTAGGGCTATGTGATGAGTGTGGTGTGGTGCCAGTGTTTGCCTTCTCCTCTTGACTGTCAAGTTCAGTCTTGGTCGGAGAGAGCTTTACCTACAGTTTGGCTAGATAAGTGCATCTCTCACAGGTTGTGGTGTTGGGTGGTAGGAGGAGAGGGTTGTCTGTGTACATGAGGCAATTGCTACATTGCCCCAAGATGCCCAGATTCATCAGCTAGACAGGAAAGAACACTGAACTCTAGACAAGTGAGGAAAGTGAATATAAGAGCTGTTTTTCTCTAAGCAAGTGAAGAAAGTAAGTACAAAAACTGTTTTCCTCTAGGTAAAGAGGAAGGTTGAGTGCTGTAGTAATTTGTAGCTTATTTAGTGCAAACAACAAGTTCTGAACAAGTGCTGAGCATGAATAAGCAAATGTAAGTGCTAAAACTAAGAATCTGTACCTGAGTCTTGTGGTAGATAGGCTTACCACTCCCACTGATAAGCTAGAATGCTTCCCTCCAACACAGAAAGGCTACAGCCTACTGTATGTGATTTTATTCCCCTTACTCAGTTTTATCAGCCACAATCATACAGAAAGATAAAATAAACTACATGTGAATGGGGGAGGGGGGGTTCAATACAGTACTAGACCCTAGTATAGACAAATTTCCAACAGATCACAAAAGGCAGACCAAATCTACTACTTTGTTAAAGAATATGAAAGAATAATTGAACCAAGTAGATGGTTGACTGGAACGCTGTCTTGGAGAATGAGACTATAGATTTACAGCCCTATCAAAAAGAGTTGCGAGTAGAATTTTGGTTAATCTAAAAAACATTGATTAATGGGAGAACATCCATAAAATTATTCTTAACATATGGTCTGATTATGCAACACTTAAAATGTCACTGGGATAAAGGAGTGATGTTTTAACTAATTTTCAAGAAAATCTGATCCACTGAAATGTAACTCAAAAGTCAAAGTCTAAGGCAAAGTAAACTTTATTGCCATCACACACATGTAGCTTAAATGAAATTTTGTGCACCAGCTCAATTCTTGAGATTACAAAGGAAAGTGAAACAACACCTACAAATAGAGGAATAAACATAACTAAAAAAGACAATCCCCGGGATTCATGAACCTTGCGCCAGGCGCACGCATAGTGTAGGCGTTATAATGCCAAATATGGCCGCCGAGCGATTTAGGTACGACTCAATTCCACGTGCACTACCGGCGTACGCCAGATCTGCGCAGCCCCCAGCGTAGGTATGCTAAACACCCTATGTGCGGTGTGTCACCATGCAAATGAAGGCATATAGCGATTCACGAAGTGGTGCAGGCGTAGCATAAGCCCACGGCAATGTAAACCAAAAAAAAACGGTTTACATTTCCACAAACATAACACCGGAGTAATGGAAGAGTGTCAGACCCAGGTATCACACTGTTAACATATGCCAATGGCGAAATACACAGACAATGGCAAAAGAAAACATGCACAACACGTAAATAACAACTTAAATGGCATGTCCACAGTAACTCACATCAGAACCGTAGGACATGTGTGTGGAAGGTGCAACATAATGAAATAATATAACAATGTTATAAAACAGCATCGTAATAGACATCAGGTTCACAGCATAATACACCATGGTATGCATGGAACGCCACAACCATGGTGCAAGGGTTGCCAAGGACTCGCGGCAGTGTTCGGCGTGGTAACTATGAATTAGTAGTCAATGCCATGCAAATGAGGCAGATAATACTGAATCGCAAATTCCCCGCCGGAGTAAGGTTGTACCAAACGGCGCAGCGGTAATACACCGAGGAGTGGCTCAGAGGGAATACATGACATCTGCAGAGGGGTGTGCCACCGTAGCAGGAAGCACATTGAAGCACAGCAAACCTGGGCTGTACATCGCAAATCACAGCTGCAGGACCGGGGTGTGGGGTAATAGTTCAGCTGAGAGCACACAATGCGCGCAGAAGTGCATATGTACGAGGATGACAATGTTCCCGGAACCTAGTCATGTGATGCCCGCCCCTCAAACAACATCGGAAACAGGAAGGTGATGTTAAGAATATAAGGAAATGTGGAAGAAGTGTAATTGGAGTACTAATGAGCAATCAACACTAATCAACCCACGAAGGCCAATCGGCGGCAGCTGACAACTCTGCATGCAGAAACCTGCAAAACGGGATAGGGGAGGCATATGAATGCAAAGAAAGTAGGGGAGGTAGCAGATTGCAAAGATAGAAGACCTGACACAGCAGGGCAAAGCAGACAGGCAGCACAATGGCAGTAGCACACAAAACGCATGATATGCCATGTCCATGAAAGTACAAATGACAGTGCTCTGCAGGATGCATGCCAGAAAATAGTAGGTGCAACATGCAGAAATAGTAAGGGAAGGTCAAAAGGTATCCATGGCAGGCAAGAGTAATGCAACACCAAAGGCAACACCGTTGTAGTTCCATCGGTAAAACACGGAAGATAACCCCTAGATACGGCCGTACAAACACACCCTATGACATCATTGGTGTGCACAGCACAATAGTATAAAGTGTGAATGCACACAACACACAGCCGTGTATTCCCAAACGCCGCACCATAGGTGTAAACACACAGGGAACTTTTAAAATGTACATGTTGGGTGTTGCCATAGCTGTGATCCATCAGCATGCGTTAGAGACAGACAGTGTTGTGGAGGAGGATGCCGACAACCACCGCAGGCCTCAGAGGAGAAGGAGAGTGTTCAGACCAAGGGTAACCTACCAGGGGCTACATGACCTGGAGATAGTAGAGCGTTACAGGGTAGACAGGGACATGTTACAGCAAATAGTGGAGCTGTGCCGGCCACGCCTGAGAACAAGAAACAACAGAGGGGAACCCATCCCAGTGGACACAAAGGTATGTGTAAGCTTGTGAATACTGGCCACAGGTACCTTTCAAAGGCCAACTGGAGATATAATGGGCATCTCACAGGCATCAGCATCCAGGGTACTACACCAGTTCCTGGATGCCATGTTACCACATGCCAATGAGCATATATACTTCCCCAGATCTCAGGAGGATTTGGCTAGCAATATGCGCCACTTCCACCGTGTGGCACAATACCCAGAGTTACTGGGTTCGATAGACTGTACGCACATACAAATCAAGTCACCACCTGGCAAGCAGGGTAGACGCTACATAAACCGCAAGGGATTCCACTCCATCAATTGCCAGGTCATGTGCAATGCTCAGGGCATTATCATGGATGTGTGTGCTGGCAGCCCTGGAAGTTACCACGACTCCCATATCTGGCATGCCTCACAGCTGTATCAGGTATTTGTCAGGGGGGACATCCCACAAGGCCATCTCGTGGGGGATGCTGGCTATGCACTGGAGCCGTGGATGATGACTCCCATCAGAAATGCACACACACACATGCAAGAACGCCATAATGAGGCACACGCACAAATCAGAATAATCATAGAGCGTGTGTTCGGGATGCTGAAATCATGGTTCCGGTGCTTGGATACATCTGGTGGAGCCTTGCAGTACTCTCCAGGCACATTTGCCCACATATTCATAGTATGTGCCATGCTACATAATATGATCCTGTGGAAGCAGCTGCTGCAGGGACATAATGGTGAAGGGCCACAAAGCCCACCACAATTGCCAAGGCCAGTCCAGGCACAGAGGGTTCCAGACCAGGAACACACTGTGCCAGCCCCAGTAGGCAGACGGAGGCGTACCCAATATGCCTACACCTTGGCAAAGAGGGAACGTATAGCACATACTCTGACAGCGGTAGACCCCATGGACCGACACCTCCCTACCTGCACACACAGTGAAATGGATGGCACACAAACATGACCACCTGTAAAGTGTAATGTATGGGTGGCCTTATGTGTGACTCCAACATAGGCAGCCCCCAAACACTGTAAACCCAACAGCCAGTGGAACATGTAATGCCAACACCTGAACAGTACGTGGGTCCTACAGCATATGGCGTTGCTGTGTGCCTGCCATGTTCGCCGCAAGATGTATATATATATATATATATATATATATATATATATATATATATATGTGTATATACATATATATATATATATATATATATATATATATATATATATATATATATAGATAAATATGTACACATATACATATATATAATACAGATAAGATAGGGAATTAGAGGGATATAAGGTGACTGAGATGTATCCCGCGATATCTGTACATAGTATGCATAGTGCAACGACAATCTGAACATCCAGGAGGTTCAAAATAAGAGGATACCGCCAACCATGGAACGAGTAACATACCGATATGCATAACCGCGAGGCTGAAAGATCGCCAGAACACATTACTGTAACAGTACATGCGCGTGTAATAGTATGATGATATGAAGGGAGAGGTAGATACCACCGCCGGTGTTGCAGTCCACGTAGGTACTGTGTGCAACCTTCCACGTGAGTGCCGTAGTATGTGTACGTGTGTGCTGAGGGTGCCGTGTGCATCGCTGTGTGAGTGTAATGTGTGTGTGTCTGCAACATGTGTATGTTGGTGCCACATTAGAGGCAGAGCGGAATATTAGGTGTAGGCATACGGTAAACTAGCCTCAGGCATATGTTCACTGCTAGTCCCAGAGTAGTAGTGACAGCCCCACCTTGGCTAGGTGTGTCGTGACATAGAACGATACAAAGTGAATATGTCCCAGATGGTAGCACAGGAATATTCCCCATAAGAAATGGAAAGGACGTATGTAATAGTCATGCCTGTATGTACGACACTGATATGTTACATGCAGTATGATACGTCGGCAAAGTCACACAGCAATAGGTATGTATCGCGGAAATACGTATGAGCTACCCCAGTACTGACCGTGGCCACTTGGCCCGTAAACACCGCTGTGTGTTCTACAAGTGTCAAACAATCAATTCCCAACTGGATATGTTACAACCCCTGGCAAACAGGCTATCCCAACAACAGGACCACAATGACTGCAAATATCTGGGACAGAATGACAAGGGATAGTTGTCACGTACACATAACCGCTGATATACCACAGATGTTACGGAGGTATACATGCATCAAGCTCACCTGCAGGCGATACCGACACCACATGACAACAGCCCAACCTACAATCCCATAACAAAAGACTATTAACTGTCAACTCTCCAAGTAGGGATGGAGCACACAGACAACTATACTGGTTATGTAGAGATGCAAGGCCCACAAACCGTATCCGTGATGTACAACCACCGACATCCCCCACTGTAGATAATAAAGGAATACAAACCGTAACAGCAGCACAAACATACAGTCAGTCAATGACATCTGCATAACCACAACATATCACGTGGGGGACACAATTAAAGGCGGATGCATAATTGCATGCGTTGTATAAATGCAAACAATAGCCATGTTACAGTTTTGAATGCAATACTCCGTTATTATACGTCGGCAGGACAGGTACACCCACATGTTGAACCAAATACTACACCTGTCACACACAATCCACGGGTGACATGAATGCAGAATATACTTGTCCCTATGCATAGCAGATGCAGTTACACATAACATAAGACAATACAGACCATCCCCATGAAGGTAGGGCAAATATCCAACGCCCAGGCAGAGAATCCAATTATACCCCAGTATTGACGCGTAATTACCGAATGGAGTAGATGCACAGGTGATATGCACGTAATTACTCACGTACACATAGCCGCTGATATACCACAGAAGTTACGGAGGTATACATGCAGCAAGGCCACCTGCAGATGATATCGGAACCAATTAACAACAGCCCAACCTACACTCCCATAACAAAAGACTATTAACTGTTAACTCTCCAGGTAGGGATGGAGCACACAGACAACTATACTGTCTATGTAGAGATGCAAGGCCCACAACCCGTATCCGTCATGTACAACCACCGATATCCTCCACCGTAGATATTAAAGGAATACAAACTGTAATAGCAGCACAAACATACAGTCAGTCAATGACATCTGCATAACCACAACATATCGCGTGGGAGACACAATTAAAGGCGGATGCATACTTGCATGCGTTGTATACAGGAATACAACAGCCATGTTACAGTTTTGAATGCAATACTCCATTATCATTCGTCGGCAGGACAGGTACACCCACATGTCGAACCAAATACTACACCTTACACACACAATCCATAGGTAACATGACTTCGAAATAAACCTGTCGCCACGCATAGCAGTTGCAGTTACACATAACATAACACAATACAGACCATCTCCACGAAGGTAAGGCAAATAGCCAACGCCCAGGTGGAGACTCCAATTATACCCTAGTATCGACGCGTAATTTCCGAATGGAGTAGATGCACAGGTGATATGCACGTAATTACTCACTGAGGAACAGCAATTGGTGGGATGAATTCACATGTTGCAGGTATCGACGTATATAAGGATGACTCTCAGGATATTCAAACCGTATGCTCATACCAAAACAGCATTGTACTACCGAAAACGAAAGGAAATGGAAAAACGATACACGGAACGAAACACCAACAAGGTATGTAGAACACACGATATGTACGGTTGTGTAACGCATGATCTGTATTAATAAGCTGTACTGTATGTGAATGGTGGTTATAATTAATTATACTTGTCCGTAATGCAGAAAGTGGTGAAAGGTAGTTATGTAGTGATATCCTGCTGAGCATACCAACGCTTGTAGACACCGTGTGTACAGCAGTGGGACATCATGTACACAGCAGAGACACCACAAGGGATGCCACAGGGGGGCATTAGAGAGAACAATGCCATACCACACGCCGTTGCTGGCAGTGGATGTCCAACAAGGAAGTGCCATAGCAGGGGATAGTACATGTATGTATACTGTCACAGCACGCATGTGTATGGGCATATACCGTTGATGTCATATGTAGGGTGTGGTCGACGTGCAAGTATGCCCTGCATCAGGGGATACTATGTGAAATATGTGTAATGTAAAGTTGTCTAGGTAGATATGACAGATATCATACACAGTATCACAGGCATATCATGCATAACACAGGTATCGCTTATTGGTATGTACAGTAACAGGATACATATGGCCTGTAGGTATGGGACAGATTAGTAGCATGATAGCTAGTCTAAATGGAAGGGACACCAAGTAACCATGCCCAAAGGATGTGTAGCAGCTGCACAGGTGCACAGTGGGCAACAATGCAGTCTGGCAGGTCCATGTGTAAGCACATGTCCAGTGTACACAGTAGTGTCACCTCTCCATGGTAGTGTCCTGTGAACAGCAGAGGCGGGTGTCAACTGCACCTCTACACAGTACCACTGCTGTGGTGGTACCAGGACTACGTGTCACTCAAACAGCAAGGGAGGTATCACATGAACAGTGCTACTGTGTGTCCCTGCGGGATGTGCACAGGACCTATGTTCCACAGCATGGTGTGTGTTGTGTTTGTGGAAGTAACACAGAAGCCCAGCCCATTCAGTGTGGCATGTGTGCACATATCCAGGAGCAATTCGTTCACACTGCCCACCGCAGATGTCATGTATGAGGAGTATATGCATCAGTAATGTGGAGGACATGGGCCGTGTCAGAGCAGAAGACACCCTGAGTATGTGGTATGCAGATGTGTACGGATGTGTTGTCCATATGTCAGCCGCATATGTAAACTGTCTGAGCCCAGTAAACATCGTGGCATGTCAATGTTGTGCCATGTAAAGCTGTAGCTGTTGTTGAAGGTACACCATAAATGTGGTATTGTACCCTTGACTGTGTGTAGATGTGTGTAGTTCACAGGTACAATGGCTACCTATGTACCAGCATCACACACAGTACAGATAGGTGTGGCCTTGCAGAAGGATATCCATGCCACAGTGGAATACTGTAACCACAGGACTGTGTGTGGCATATGTGTGTACTGCAACCATGTACAATGTGATATGTATGTACGGGACCACTATCCATGTGATAGTCAGTGGGTGAATGTTGTTATGCAAAGGTGATGTGCATGCACCATGTGTCATGCATCCTGATGCCATGATACTCATATGATGTATCCGCCACACTGACACCCATATGGTTGGTATCGGTATGAGCTGGTGGAGCAATAATGGTGCTTGGTATGTAGGTGTGGGAAATCTTATCTTATCTTACTCTTATAATGCTCCGAAAGTTTACTAGAAAACTGGCCCTGAAACTTTTATTTTCTGATGAAAGTAATACTGAACACAATGCCTTATTGTTAAAAAATACTGCTCTTAAAAGGAAAAGCACATTTAATCCACCGCTACCCAGCTCTATTGACTGTTTCTTACGTGCATGTGAATTTGATCTCTATGCATATTATAAAGAAAAAGGACACAAAAAGTTATTTTATAACATGAGTGAATCACAAAGAAGTAGCTTAGACTCACTATGTAATGATGAAAGTGTAGTATTTAGACCAGCTGATAAAGGGGGTGGGGTAGTATTAATGGATTCAATTTTACAATGACATAATGAATATGATGCTATGTGATGACACTGCTTATTTAATGATCAATAGAGCTGAAATCATATCCATAATTGGAAATGTTAGAGATACATTCTACGACCTCCTGATGTCAAGATGTATAGACAAACAATTATATGATTTTTTGGATATTGAAGCGCCCTTGATTCCCATCATTAAGGGACTGCCCAAAATGCATAAAGGGGTACACCCCCCACCAGTTCGACCAATAGTTTCTGGTCAATCATGGGCAACTGAGAACGCCTCACAGTATGTGCAAATTAAACTGGCTCCGTTGGTAGATAAGATTCCAACCATATTAAAAAACTCATACACACTATTGGAAGATTTAGAAAACTCACAATGGGTTGAGAAAGTGAATTGTGAGACACTATTGGTCACTTTAGATATAAGGAATCTATTTACAAGCATACCCAATGACTTTGGAGTAGAAGCTGTTAGAAGCTGTATGAACGACCATGGCATGGGTGATCAAAACGAACAGTTTATTATATGTACTTTATTAGAGTTGATACTCAATAATAATATTTTTTTGTACCAAGATAAGGTCTATAAACAAATATGGGGGGTAGCCATGGGCACCCCTTGTGCAAATGTATACGCTAATATAGCAGTATATGAATGGGAAAGAACACATATCTTGAACAATGAAAACTTCAGAGCTAATGTTATTTATTACAGGAGGTTTGTGGATGACATTTTACTCTTTTGGAATGGCAGTATGGAGTCCCTGCTCAGTTTCATTGAGTATATGGAATCAACTACCTCATTCCTTAGTTTTACACATGAAGCTTCACTGAATAAGGTTAACTACCTGGATATAACAATAATGAAAAATAATGGGAATAGATTTACTACATCGCTTTTTAGAAAACCTTGTTGGAAGAATGGCATTTTACATCATGAGAGTATGCACCCCCGCCATATTTTTCCAAACATTGTTAAAAATCAAATGGCTAGAATAAACAAAATATGCAGCGATGCCAAGGATAGAGAACAGCTGCTAAATTTTGAAATTAAGTGCTTTAAGGACAGGGGTTATCCAGAATATGTACAAACATGCATGCAACATAATAATGTTATGAACCCTAAGGTGAGTCATAAACAGGGCTATCCTGGACACTATAATAAACCTGGGATAGGCAAGATACAATATGACATCAAATTCACGAATGATGTAAGATACATTAAAGACATTATCAATAAAAACTGGAAGTTGCTCTATATGAATAAAGATTTGAAAAATGTGGTAGGTGAACATCCTATCTTCAGATATAGCAACTGTCCAAACTTAAAAGATTATTATGCAAAGAGAAAGTATTACAAACATCCTTGGACATTAGAACTAATTTTAGGAGGGGAACTTTTCCATGTAAGAAATGCAGTATATGTAGCTACATTAGTGATGAGCAGGCATATGAAAATACACAGACTGGCTATAGGTTTGTACCGAATTTTTATGCCACATGTGAGACCAAAAATATAATCTATTTGGCGACATGCGACAATTGCAATGCCTACTACATAGGCATGACAACACGTAGGCTCAGAGATCGAGCCTACAATCATGTTTATGATATACGGAAGATGAACATCAACAATGCTTTAGCCAGACACTGTCAGTTATTTCCATCCCATATGTTCAAATTTAAAGTATTACAGATACTCCATCATAACAGAAGGGAAGGCAATACAGTAGGCACTTTGGAACTTTTCGAGCTGAAATGGATTTTATTACTTAGGGCGCACATAGAGCCAGGACTGAATACAGCACTTAGTATCAAACCAGCACTATTATAGAGATATTTTTATTTTAGATTTAGAGAAAATTACTAAATAGTCTATATACAAGCAGGAATTTATTAGGAGTGTGTAAATATATATTTAATTTCATTTTTTGTTTTATGTATATGAATGTGTAAATAACTAAATACACTTTTTTAAATTATGATTAATTATTGTGGCTTAGCCATATTATTACATGAGATGTCATCCTATGGATTTGCTTTTTATATATTTTTATCTTCATGACCACTTAAAGTCTCTTAGAATCATTGGGATATTCAGAATATTAAATTAATATATGACTGAATAATTTTATGGAACAATTATATTGAATCCAGTTTGAACTATTATATATATTCTTAACCTAAGAAAGATAAAATTATTATGTTATGCAAACACTATATGCTAGTTGGATTGAACACTTTTTACATATCCTTGAGCTAGTATTTATAATGATTTGTCTTACAAAGTAATGAAGAGAAATTTTATATGTGTAGTTGAATGTCTTCTTTACATTTTAGACTCAAGGTAACATAAGATGTAAGAGATGTTTTTACAGGAAGTGATTTCCTTTTATGGAATTCAGCCCAAATGGTATTAATTGCTTAATTAATGTTTAATTAGACTTTTAACCGCCAAAATGGTAGTTAATTAGGGCGGATACCTTACTATATAAAATGTGGTCATTTTTTAAGAAATTTGTAACCTGATGAAGCAGACCTGTCGAGTCCGTGAAAGCGCTTGTTTTACCAAATAAATATCTTTTGCTGTTTATCGTGGAAGCTTCAGTGATTTGTATATATACAGGTGCACAGTGGGCAACAATGCAGTCTGGCAGGTCCATGTGTAAGCACATGTCCAGTGTACACAGTAGTGTCACCTCTCCATGGTAGTGTCCTGTGAACAGCAGAGGCGGGTGTCAACTGCACCTCTACACAGTACCACTGCTGTGGTGGTACCAGGACTACGTGTCACTCAAACAGCAAGGGAGGTATCACATGAACAGTGCTACTGTGTGTCCCTGCGGGATGTGCACAGGACCTATGTTCCACAGCATGGTGTGTGTTGTGTTTGTGGAAGTAACACAGAAGCCCAGCCCATTCAGTGTGGCATGTGTGCACATATCCAGGAGCAATTCGTTCACACTGCCCACCGCAGATGTCATGTATGAGGAGTATATGCATCAGTAATGTGGAGGACATGGGCCATGTCAGAGCAGAAGACACCCCTGAGTATGTGGTATGCAGATGTGTACGGATGTGTTGTCCATATGTCAGCCGCATATGTAAACTGTCTGAGCCCAGTAAACATCGTGGCATGTCAATGTTGTGCCATGTAAAGCTGTAGCTGTTGTTGAAGGTACACCATAAATGTGGTATTGTACCCTTGACTGTGTGTAGATGTGTGTAGTTCACAGGTACAATGGCTACCTATGTACCAGCATCACACACAGTACAGATAGGTGTGGCCTTGCAGAAGGATATCCATGCCACAGTGGAATACTGTAACCACAGGACTGTGTGTGGCATATGTGTGTACTGCAGCCATGTACAATGTGATATGTATGTACGGGACCACTATCCATGTGATAGTCAGTGGGTGAATGTTGTTATGCAAAGGTGATGTGCATGCACCATGTGTCATGCATCCTGATGCCATGATACTCATATGATGTATCCGCCACACTGACACCCATATGGTTGGTATCGGTATGAGCTGGTGGAGCAATAATGGTGCTTGGTATGTAGGTGTGGGAAATCTAGGCATGGACAGTACTCTGTGACAGCATGTTCTGTATGTAAGCATATAGTGAACATGAGTGGCCCCATGACTGAGGACTGTGTAATGCAATATGTAACTGACATGTAGTAGGTACTATGGTATGCTCGCACCACTGTGTGTACTGTCCATGAGCCACATAGCATAACATCCTGAGACACAGGGTATGATGTGCAGGTGGATGTGTATGTTGTCAATACCAGAACGTGGAATGGTGCTTAAAGGCAATGTGAGGACAACGTATGATGTGTCAGCCTCCGTACCATCCTCAACTGCCCATGCAACTGTATGACAGGTGGCCATGTGCCTTGCTGTGGCATACACAAGCCCAACACGGGTGCTAGGACAGGCCTGGAGGCCATCAATGTGTGTGGGAATCACGTTCCTGAGGATGTGCCCCATTGCCATGCAGAATGGTCCAGTCATGGGTGTATGACTACAGTCCCACTCATGCAATGCAGTGCCACCCGTGTGTAGTGCGATAAATGCCGCTGTGCGGCGGTCAGGGTCCACAATGTCCGACAAAAGGCTAGCAGTGAATATAGTGGCCTGGTGCGGAGACATATACCGAACAGGTTGGTGGGACATTACAGCCAGGGACATTGGAAGGTGACATTGGGCCAGTGTCCCAGGACATATCGTGTGCATGTCAGTACTGTGTATGTGACCACAGGGACACTACGATGTCCATGTACGGATTGCGACCCTGTAGTGAGTGAGAGGGTGTATTGTCGGTAAGTACGCCATCGCCTGGCACGTTGCCAACATTAGCTCGGTCTGCAATGCTTGGGTGACTATTGTATGTGACAGCAGATGTGGATGTTGCCAAACAATACTGACATACCACCACAATGCCTGAGGCCCCACACCACAATGTGCAGCAGTCATGTTTAGGTAGCTAGCCTTGGAGTATGTGATGATGGACCTCGTGGACCCACCATGGCTGACAAGTGATGCACCCCACACATGTGAATGTACACCACTGTGCAACAGCCTGCACATGTGGTTGTACATCATATGTGCATGGAACATGACCACCACAGTGGCGTCTGTGCACTGGTCAGTACCGCCATGTCTCTGTGTGGAATAGCATGGTTCCTGCACTTGTGTACATGCTACTGAAGTGCACTGTGGTATGTGTCAGCATATGTATGTGCAGTGTCCATCTGCTTGGGTGTCATGACGTTAACAACTGCTGTCAGCAGACGTCTGTAGTACTTGTTGTAGTACACATGTTCCGTGTATGCTGTGATGGGTGTGTTTCCAGGGTGTGGCTAGCAGGGCTGTGTAGCATATGTGTTGAATCCACCAAAGAGGGGATAACCCCAGGTGTGTCACACCAGTCACATGGAGGTATTGTTCATGCTAAGGGTAGTGTAGGTATGGTATGTGTTGTGTAATGTTTCATCCAGCTGAGTGGAGTGCATGACTCAAGCATGTGTAGGTACATAGGTGTCTATCCCAGGGAAGTGTGGGTTGCTGTCAGCACACAGCAGTAGTAGCTGTCTGAGGCCCAATGTACACTATAACAACACAGACGACATGTAACCTGCGGTGTACAATGTTGACTCTGTCGCGTGTTACAATGTGTATAGCGGTCACAAATACGGTTATCTGCACATGGAGCACCTATGATGCATTGTGTTAAGCAACTATCCAGGATGTGTGCAAAACACTGTGTGATGTGTGAACCCATCATCTGTGGGTGTTCTGGTCCAGGTATGTGCCTGGAAGGTACAGTCCGAGTACAATCCGTAATCGCAGGCGTGCTGCGCAGAGCATGGCGGCAGGTCCCAGTCACCGCAGAGATATGTGAGCAGTGCAATAGTGTGTGTGCCTCGCCTGTGTGCATCACAGTGGAAGATGCAAGCATTGTTCCACATGACCCCATGCTGTGCCTGCCAGTTACAGCCCTACCGGTGACAGTTATGTGAAACTGCCAGAGAGGCAGTATAGCATGTGAAGATGTACATGTGTGCTCTACACCCCAGGCCGATGGCTGCAGGTCATGAGTGCCACAGCATTGTGGTTGACCTGAACTGTCATAGCAGTCAGATACCACATGCCTGTACAAAAGCAGTAGGAACATAGGCAACAGTTGCAGTGACACAGTAGGTCAATGTACAGTGTCCCTGTGCCCAGACCACTGCCGACTGTACACCATGGCTAGACACACACCCAGAGGGCTATAACACCGGTGAGCCATTGCATGTCCCAGTACACGTAGTCTGTGTATTGCCATCACAGGGCAGTCACAATAACATGTTGTATGAGAGATATATTGTACCAGGTGATGTGTCATGTGTGCGTATGTTGAGTTGCAGAGGTGTTCACCCGTCCACAACATCTCAGTGCATGATGCCTTGTGTAACATGATGTGTGGAACTGCATTGTGATTCACAACAGAGTCATCCGTGACTGGTGTGTTGTGAATGGTGTAACCCATGGGTCTGCAGGATATACACTGGTGCTGTTGGCTGCCATGCTGGGGGCCACCAGTGGTGCCTACAGTGGTCATACAGACATATTGCATACATTGTTATTGCAGGAATGTCCATTGTTGTAGATGATGTGGTACTACGTAATGGTAGGTGTGTGTTGTGAATGTTACCCATCCAGACGTGACCATCAGGTGCAGTCATGGTTGTCGACAGCATCACCCCCATCCACAGCTGTCAGCACCCTGTCTCCAGAATGGGTAACAGTAGCCCTCGTACTGTGTGACTAATGTGCAGATGGCGGAACACCTACTACTGGCTGACAGTGTCATCTAGGAAGGCTATATGATGGCTGGAATACGCTGCTCTAATGTATAAATATGATATCCCAATGAATTACAATGATTCCCATCTAGTAAGCCATGGCTGGCATGTAAACCATGTACAACAATGACTGTGTGACAGACCCTTCCAATGTGGAGCCGTGATGAACATGCACCCGTTAGAACACCAAATGAGGTACATTGCACGTAATGATGTACAACTGACAGCTATGGGCACAACATGGATGCAGAAGCACATCTCCCACTGGCAGTACCGCTGTACATTGGTAGGGGGGCATTGCACGAGGACATGTGACAGTTGCTGTATTGCCACATGTACGACATATCCGTCATATAGGGGTAGCACTGGTACGTGACGGTCGGACATGCCTGTACATACGACCATGTCCCACAGGATATGTGTTACGTGTGTA
The DNA here is from genome assembly GCF_019279795.1 of Protopterus annectens. Classification (NCBI taxonomy): domain Eukaryota; kingdom Metazoa; phylum Chordata; order Ceratodontiformes; family Protopteridae; genus Protopterus; species Protopterus annectens. The sequence goes on from NC_056741.1 coordinate 1,389,954,445, forward strand.
CAACACCTGTCGTACCTTCAGCAAGCTGTGAAGTGTATGACTGCCAGTGTACCTGTGTGACATGTTGTGCAATGGGTGCAAAGGTACGCAGTAGCGCATTACATGCTCACATGTCCTGCACAGGTGCATAGCTTGAACATACAATACAAATAGGGTGTTGGATAATAGCAACCCACAAGAGGTGATGAGTACGGGTGGCAATGCACTATCACCTTTCCAGGTAAGGTGTGCATGTCCATGACACATTAGCACCTGAGATGTTAGCAGTACAGCTGTACAGGGCGGCATGTATATTTGATTACAAATACCCGTGCGTGTTCCACCAGTGGCCTGTTGACAGACAGACATCAACACAATGTGCAGCATTGACATGAGCACAGCACATCACCACTGGCTACAGTAGAACAGGGTTACTGTGTTGACATGTGCACAGAACATCAGCGCCAGCTACAGTCGAACACAGTATGTGTTGAACCCCACCGTCATTGTAGCCCATGCCACAGACAGAAATGTTATGCATCTGTGTATGTACGGCTGGGAATGGACCTGGCCTAGCAGTATAGCTGTGTCAGTGTTGCGAACAACATACTGAATGGGCTGTGTGTGTGAGGTGTTTGTCATAAGTGTATGGTCTGATGGATGATACCAGCATTGCCACCGCTATATGAACATCCCCGTCCCCATAAATTAATACCTAGGCTGTGCTCAACACCATGGTCACTGTGGGAGGGATGGTGCTGTGTGGTGCACCCGCCGACATGGTGGTGACAGCAGGCACTGGATGTAGACATATGAGGTACCCATGTCAGGCCGGGGTACCATCCATGTGCACAGGATATCACCGTGCGGGCACATACAGCACTGTGTTGAACAATATCACAGCACATAGCACCTGTCAGGGGTAATGTGTATTCATGGATGTGTGATACCAGCATGCACCATACACACCCCCACCATGCAGCATGCTGCCTACCTTGCAGAAGGACATTGTCCACACCATGTTGATGGACATGCGACATGTCCATATACCCATATAAATGACATATGGAATGGACAGCCACCCTCCCAATACTGGTATTCCACAGGCTGGACACATCCCTGTGCCATGTATGTGATATACCCTGCCATACCATGCAACCCTGTCCAGCAAGGCTGCACGTGCCATCACAGTCATACATGGTGCGATGGCCACATGGCACATGCACTATCAACTGATCGGATCAGTAATGTGGCACTGATTCACCTTGTGGTGTCACAAGTGCTGTGTGACAGCATGTACAACGTGTGCGCGCACATGCTATGTTTGACCATCCCTGCTAATGTCATATGATTAGACATTGTCCTATGTGTATCACATGTGCAATACAGTTGAGCCGTGGCAGGATGTTCAACACCCGTACAGTGCTGAGTAGATGTATATGGCAAAACACATGCATGTACAGGTGTCCATGTGTATGTGTGCAGTGCCACTGCTGACGTCCATAACAGCTGCATCTGTGATGCTATGTGAGATATACACAGCATCCAGGTGAACAGTAGAACTGTGGACACATCGGGCCAAGTGCAGATTGGTAAGAACACAGGTGGAGGCAGGTACACATGTCCACAGCAGGTTACCATCTACATGGAGTATGTACAGTGTGATGAGTTGACACAGAGATATGATATGATATCCACTGCATAACGGTGTGACAGGTGTGACAGCAACACGTCAGCTGTGTCAGTGTCATGATGCGTCTCAGAGATTACTGTGCAGATGTCGTACATGTCATAGCAATGTATGTTCAGCGGTATGCCAGTACATCAGTGTGAATGTGACCTGTCACCATCATTATGTCTTACAGATAATGCCACGTTCATGACTGCCAGCCTTCAGCTGCCAGGAGGATGAAGTAATCATACCATTGCTCCATGACAACTATGACGTGCTGTTCAGCCATGTGCCACAGCAAGCGCAGCAGCGGGATGACCTGTGGCAGGATATGTGCAGGAGGGTGAATGACGTGGGTGGCAACAACCGCACCTACCAGCAGGTACGCCGACACTGCATGGACCTCATACGGCATGTGAAACAGCGTGCCACCGCAATCGCCAGAGAACAAGGTGGAACAGGTGGTGGGCCACCAACCCAGCCCCCACTCACACACACAGAGGAGCTCCTGGCCAGTCTGGGGACACCCAGAGAACAGCATGCAGAAACACTAGCCGCCATCATGGAGGTGGGTGTCTCCCAACCAATGAGCCTGGAGTTGCCTGGTAAGTCAGTCCTGCATATGAGTATGATATCCACTGTAGTTGTAGGTGTCACTGTACATCATGTAAAGTAACAACACATACCAGGTATATGGGCACACAAGCCGCATACTACAGTATGCTACGTTGCGTATGAAGACATGTGCATACCATATGCTATCACACAGGTACATGATGTCACATGCACAGTGCGAACTGTGGCTGTCATACAGTCATGGATAATGTTTATACTGTTGTTTCGCCCCTATACAGGTACCTCTGGCATGTCGCACAGACATGGGTCCGTCGCAGGTGAGACTGTTGTCAGTATCAGGCATGTTACAGTGTAGAGTTATTTGCCATGTGGCCAGGTATAACATGCACACCTGGGTTTTGTTCCAGTCACGTTATACAGGTTGCACCACCAGACACACACATGCCACCCGTGTGCAGTAGATACAACCGTTATTATACACCGGCATGAAACCACAGTACCTGTCAATGTGATATGTGCGGTCAGCTATGCATACAACGGTGGAGGTGTTCTACAATGGATGCATATGTAGTATGCATTGGAACAACATTCGTGGTACGCACACAGTACCACACAGTGAGCAGTGATCTGGGCAGCACACAGGTGTCACCAATGTGACATATGCCCCTGCATCATGTGCACACATTGTGACATGCCACCCGACGTGTCCCAAGCCTGTGGTGTTCTGTCTGCAATATTGTTACACCATCACATGACCTACACCCGACATAACAAACATCCACACTGTTGTCTGCATAGCCCTGTGGATTGTGACACCTCTGACATGTACGGGTGTATGTCACATGGGACACCACAGACATGGGTACACGATGCCCATCACATACAATTGTCCAAGACCCATTCACACATGGCCATGGGTGATAGCCACAGGCATGTTGCCACACAGTACGTCTGATGTGGATAGACCCCGTTGCACATTGTCCACACATAGTGCGATCATAGCCGTAGTACACCACCTGTACATTTAATGTGTTACACCAGACAACCGGAATGCCTGTCTGCAGCCACTGGAGGTGTCATCGATGTCTACCATATACGTGCTGTGGAACAGCATGACTGTGTTGCAGTCATGACAATGCAATGTGTCCATGTTATGCATCGCACAGCAACATACATGCGTCATGTTGCCATGCAGTGGCACAGTGCCTGTACTCCCCACTGTATAGCTGTGTACATGGCTCACACTAACCACACCTGCACATACATATTTGCTAAACATGCATTCTATCTGTAGGCTGTACACACAACACTGCACTGTGAAGCCCATTATGATGCGGTGCATGTGGTGGGACACCATTGTGTCACACATGTATACATGTTACTGCACATGTCAGCGGATTACATGTCAAGGTAACATCAGCCATGTGTACTGTTAACCTGTGTGTGGCCACATGGTGTATCATGGTGATGCATGCAAACTACCATGATTGTGTGTACTGCATGCCTACTGATATGACACCTGCTTGATGTAGTGTGCACCCCAGGGTGGTATGCATACTAACACTATTAATGTCTGAGCTGCATTCCCTGTGCTGTAGTGCAGGAATGCTGCATGTCATCTGAAATATCACATGCATGGTGTGTCTGTGTGTGTGTGTCTGTGTGTGTGTGTGTGTGTGTGTGTGTGTGTGTGTGTGTGTGTGTGTGTGTGTGTGTGTGTGTGTGTGTGTCTGTGTGTGTGTCTGTGTGTGTGTGTCTGTGTGTGTGTGTCTGTGTGTGTGTGTGTGTGTGTGTGTGTGTGTGTGTGTGTCTGTGTGTGTGTCTGTGTGTGTGTGTGTGTGTGTGTGTGTGTGTGTGTGTGTGTGTGTGTGTGTGTGTGTGTGTGTGTGTGTGTGTGTGTGTGTGTCTGTGTGTGTGTGTGTGTGTGTGTGTGTGTCGGTGTGTGTGTGTCTGTTGATGTGTGTGTGTCTGTGTGTGTGTGTGTGTGTGTGTCTGTCGGTGTGTGTGTGTCTGTCGGTGTGTATGTGTCTGTGTGTAATGTACCTTACAGTATGTTCTTGTATTCACAGGTGGTGTAGGTGCGTTCCCCTCCTGCAGTCCATCTGATGTTAGTGTCCCCACAGATACTAGCGGTGATGACCATATGCATGAGGTACAGGCAGGGTTGTCAGGGGCAGAATCTGTGCCATTGGTTACCATCCCACCTATTTCCCCCTCATCCCCGCACACGGTTCTGATGCCAACACATACCACATCACCGTTGCCCATAGAGGAAGGACAGTCAGCGTCTGTTGGCATTGAACAGGAATGTGTGGTGGCTACAGAAGGTGTGCCTACACACCATGTTGCCAGTGTAATGACTGGTGATGTGCCACACAGGCATGTGGCTGGTGCTGCTCATAGGAGGACCTCTGGCAGACATGCACCTGCAGTACAGGGCGCAGCAGCTGGTATCACCAGACGCATGTTCCAGACTGTAATGGTGGCACAGGCATGTGCAGAATGGCAGAACCAAGAAGGGCAGAGGCTGCAGAGGGCTGCAATCTGTACCCTAAATGACAAAATCCAGTCATTGGTGAATGCTCAACAGCAGATTGCTAATGTACTGGATAGGCGATTAGGTGAAATGGTTGGAATCCTCGACCGAGGCATGGCAATCCGCGAGCGTGAGCTGTCTGTGCTGGAATACCTGGTAGGGGTGAGGCGTAGGACACGTGGGTGTAGGCCAGCAACACCACCTAGTGTAGGTTGACGTGTGCGTGCCACCTCTCATGCCCACTCACATAGTGCCGGTAGCAGTAGCAGTGCAGCTGGTGCTGCACTGTCCACACCAGGACACAGCAGGCCACGTAGATGTGGCCCTGGCCGGTCCCATCATGGACACGGTTCCAGTGGACATGTGTCATCAGACAGTAGCCACTCTATACCTCCACCCGGTAGTGCCCGTGCGACCCCAGGCAGGCACGGGTCACGTGGCCGTGGACGGACACAGTGAGCCGTACAACTTGCACTGTACAGTCTGGGGCTGTCAATTAGACCCCGTGTAGGCATCACATATGGCTGAACTGTGTACACACATACCCACACACAGCAGACACAACTGTAGGGCTCCACCACATCCACATGCATTCTGCACAGACATGCCCAGTAAACTCACCGGCCCTTACACACACACATGATGTTATCCATTGGTGCAGCCTATGCCCCTGGCAGACATATCACCCTGTGCATATGATGAAGTCTCTGCCGCATCCCTGTCATCCACACCATCGGTGCAGGGTTATGCAAATATATTCTGATGCACAGGGTGGACAGGATAGTGAGAGGTGTATGTGATACCTGTGTATGCATAGCGTGGGATGTGTATGATGCAGTGGTTGTGTATGACAACTGACAGATGCGTATGTGACGTGGTTTGTGTACTGTCAACATGCAGCAGACATACCATGTAGTGCAGGTGCAGCATGCATTGTGATGTGTTCACGGTATGTGTGATGGTTACATGTGTAGCACCATGTTGGTTCTGATAACCTGAGTCCCTCCTATGGTGTACTCGCATGTGCCTACAGGGAGCACTGTTATCGGTCCCCCACGTGTAGCTGTGGATTACCCACAGGCACATCTGGCAATATCAGCATACTACATGTACCCACAACCTGCCTGGACACCTACATGACAAACATGTCTGCACATATACTGCACCTGATGCATGTGGTCGGTGCTACAGGCTACAGTGGACAGAGACATCACATACATAGCACAGTACAGGTATGGTGACATGGTGCAGGTGTCATACACAGCGTGCTGGACACTGACTTCAGGTGTCACCTGTCAGCTGTGGTGCATGCTGTGCAGCAGTAGGACCCTGTAACAGTACAGGAATATGGCCGCAATCGCGGGATGTACACCACTATGGTGCACACCCCATAGTGTGCAGATGGGGACACCTGCCTGTGTGGTCAGCACCCTCACAATACTATGCACCCACACGCCATGTCACAGGGGGCGGACTTGCACAGGTGGCCAGTATGGCTCACACCTATGGCATCAACAGGGTTGTGCAATGCAGCACCAGTACAGGATGGTCACCCTGTGTGGTTAGTGTCCGTTCACAACAGTATATTTGCATACACCCTCACACCAAGCAGCAGATATACAAACATGTTGACACACACACACACATTGTGGTGACCACACATGTATACACGGAGAGACAACGTGTTGCATGTACTGCACCATCCAAATCCATGCACCCCACACTGAGGTATGTACAGATCTCTACTATGGTGTACAGGGATGTGTAGCATGTGGGACATAGTCCCCCTGATATGTGGCATACATGGGCACACATTCATGCACACATGTCGGTGCTGGGAATACTACACCTGCCATATGATACGTGTGCGGGCATGCAGCGGTATGTAGTGCATTATGTGTACCAACACTGTATCTGGCAGATGTGCTGATATATGCACTTGGGAGGTGGTAGGTGTTACAGTTGCCATGTGACATACAGTCGATGACACCTGACCACTGGGTATGCATTATGTCAGCACTGTCATGTAACAGCGACATAGCATACTGTATGCACATGGCAGGGTAGGATGGTGTGTGACACACCTGTGAGCCACCACCTGCACACATGCATGTAGACAGGTGTTTAAACACATGATGTACACACATACCTCCATACGTGCTGTTTCTATGCCACCATATAACGGCCCCTATGATGGGTACGCATGTGGTAGGGTGTTGGAACTATGTTATGGACATTGGCCACTGCTCATGCATGGCTGCTCCATGCACAGTACACGTGTCACATGTGTCTCCTGTTGCCATGTGTGTATGCATTGCTACGTTTTGACATGTGTGTTGACATACATAAAACATGGACTGTGGTATGGTATCAGAGCTGTCACAGGCAAACAATACAAGGGTATGTGTCCCAGTCAACACCGCTACACCCTGTAGTGGGAGCATACCACAGACATGGGTCCACCTTCCATTCGTGTGTGTAGCACCGTGTATGCCAGTGTTATGCATGTGGTACATCACAGGCTTCGTATGTGTCATGTGTGCAGTCCATGCACACATCCAGACAATCACATGTATAACATATCCAGACATTGGTTCACTCTGGTACAGCAGCAGTCATGTGTCATAGCTGTTTCAGGGCCGTGGTATGTGTGGAGCCGACCTGTCCATGTATTCTGATATGGGTGGACTGCATCACACATGTTGGATCAGTGTTAGTACATGTGTACTCTGCACAACTGGTGTACACTGCTATACAGACCTGTGGACATATGTCACATGCTGTTGTTGGACCGTGAGGCTTGCTGCTGCACCGATGACATGGTGCTGGCATGGCAGCTACAGTGTTCACTGCAGTGTGTACATGTATGACCTGCACCCGTGACGCCTGTGATGTCATCTGTGTGTGTACGAGTAACTGCATGTGTGACCACCCTGTGCGTGTGGACAGGTTTACCTTACTGTGACCTGCAGTGCGTACACTCCATCTGCATGCTGGACGGCGCGTAGCAAATGCTAAGTGTGTGAGCATGCCCGGTTTGCTGTTGTGTAGGTGAACACACAGGACGTTCCACACACTGCCCTTTCATGATTACACTCCATGTGTATGCATGTCTGCACTATGCAAATGCTAAGTGTGTGAGCATGCCCAGTAGGCATTTGTGTAGATGGACACACAGTACAGTGCACACTGCGCCTTTCTGTGATTATATCCCGTGTGCATGTATGTTTCCCCTTTGCAACCGCTAAGTGTGTGAGCATGCCCGGTTTGCTGTTGTGTAGGTGGACACACAGGACGTTCCACACACTGCCCTTTCATGATTACACTCCATGTGTATGCATGTCTGCACTATGCAAATGCTAAGTGTGTGAGCATGCCCAGTAGGCAGTTGTGTAGATGGACACACAGTACAGTGCACACTGCGCCCTTCTGTGATTATACCCCATGTGCATGTAGGTTTCCCCTTTGCAACCGCTAAGTGTGTGAGCATGCCCGGTTTGCTGTTGTGTAGGTGGACACACAGGACGTTCCACACACTGCCCTTTCATGATTACACTCCATGTGTATGCATGTCTGCACTTTGCAAATGCTAAGTGTGTGAGCATGCCCAGTAGGCAGTTGTGCAGATGGACACACAGTACAGTGCACACTGCGCCCTTCTGTGATTATACCCCGTGTGCATCTATGTTTCCCCTTTGCAACCGCTAAGTGTGTGAGCATGCCCGGTTTGCTGTTGTGTAGGTGGACACACCACACACTGCCCTTTCATGATTACACTCCATGTGTATGCATGTCTGCACTTTTCAAATGCTAAGTGTGTGAGCATGCCCAGTAAGCGGTTGTGTAGATGGACACACAGTACAGTGCACACTGCGCCCTTCTGTGAGTATACCCCGTGTGCATGTATGTTTCCCCTTTGCGACCGCTAAGTGTGTGAGCATGCCCAGTACGCCATGCATGGAGACACAGTACATTCGGCACTGACGTCTGATACTAGGCGTGTAGCCATGGCCAATGACATCCTGCATAGCCATGGTGGCCGTCCAGGCGAGTTATATGTAGTTGCTATGCCACAATGGATGCCTACATCATGCACACCAGTTGCTCTCTCAAAGGGTGTACTGTCTGTGGTGCATCCCGTATCCATTTCGTGATGTAGTGCTCCGTAGATAGTTAGTATTCCCGAGTGCAGCACTGCCGTGTTACTGTAAGTCCACCTTGGGATAGTCACATGCTGTGTGACTGCTCACTCTGTATTCATTCCCTATCGGCATCCTTGCCTCTGCAGATCATATCACCCACCTAGAAGTATGCCTCTTGACAGTGCCTGTACTCAGTAATCTCGGTAGCGTGGTCTGTAAATGCATCATGCTGTAGTGTGTTCGTGTAGGTAGGTGTAGGTTCAACTCCCAGCCCTTTCCAGTGTGTGCGTGTGTGTTTCCAGCTGCCTCTGAAGACAGTAATGCTTTTAGGCACTTCACAACACATACATTTGCTATCAGCGTCTATTCCTTTGCGGATGATGTCATCCACCTAGAAGTATGCCTCTGACAGTACTGTGCTCAGTAATCTCGGTAGTGCATTCTGTAGTTGCATCATGCTGTAGTCTGTTCATGTAGGTAGGTGTAGGTTCAACTCCCAGCCCTTCGTGGTGTGGGTGTGTGTGTGTTTCCAGCTGCCTCTGGAGACAGTACTGCTTTTAGGCACTTCACAACACATACATTTGCTATCAGCGTCTATTCCTTTGCGGATGATGTCACCCACCTAGAAGTATGCCTCTGACAGTGCAGTGCTCAGTAATCTGGGTAGCGCATTCTGTAAATGCATCATGCTGTAGTGTGTTCGTGTAGATAGGTGTAGGTTCAATTCCCAGCCTTTCCAGGTGTGTGTGTGTGTGTTTCCAGCTGCCTCTGGAGACAGTAATGCTTTTAGGTGCTTCACAACACATACATTTGCTATCAGCGTCTATTCCTTTGCAGATGATGTCACCCACCTAGAAGTATGCCTCTGACGGTGTTGTGCTCAGTAATTTCGGTAGCGTGTTCTGTAAATGCATCTTGCTGTAGTGTGTTCATGTAAGTAGATGTAAGGTCAACTCCCAGCCCTTCCAAGTGTGTGTGTGTGTGTTTCCAGCTGCCTCTGGAGGCAGTGATGCTTTTAGACACCTCACAACACATACATTTGCTATCAGCATCTATTCCTTTGCGGATGATGTCACCCACCTAGAAGTATGCCTCTGACGGTGCTGTGCTCAGTAATCTCGGTAGCACGTTCTGTAAATGTATCATGCTGTAGTGTGTTCGTATAGGTAGGTATAGATTCAACTCCCAGCCCTTCCCAGTGTGTGTGTGTGTGTGTGTTTCCAGCTGCCTCTGGAGACAGTAATGCTTTTAGATGCCTCACAACACATACATTTGCTATCAGCGTCTATTCCTTTGTGGATGATGTCACCCACCTAGAAGTATGCCTCTGACAGTGCTGTGCTCAGTAATCTTGGTAGCGCATTCTGTAAATGCATCATGCTGTAGTGTGTTCATGTAGGTAGGTGTAGGTTCAACTCCTGGCCCTTCCAAGTGTGTGTGTGTGTGTGTTTCCAGCTGCCTCTGGAGACAGTGATGCTTTTAGACGCTTCACAACACATACATTTGCTATCAGCGTCTATTCCTTTGCGGATGATGTCACCCACCTAGAAGTATGCCTCTGACAGTGCTGTGCTCAGTAATCTCGGTAGTGCGTTCTGTAAATGCATCTTGCTGTAGTGTGTTCATGTAGGTAGGTGTAGGTTCAACTCACAGCCCTTCCCACTGTGTGTGTGTGTTTTCAGCTGCCTCTGGAGACAGTACTGCTTTTAGGCACTTCACAACACATACATTTGCTATCAGCGTCTATTCCTTTGCGGATGATGTCACCCACCTAGAAGTATGCCTCTGACAGTGCAGTGCTCAGTAATCTTGGTAGCGCGTTCTGCAAATGCATCATGCTGTAGTGTGTTCATGTGGGTAGGTGTAGGTTCATCTCCTGGCCCTTCCAAGTGTGTGTTTCCAGCTGCCTCTGGAGACAGTACTGCTTTTAGGTGCTTCACAACACATACATTTGCAAGCAGCGTCTATTCCTTTGCGGATGATGTCACCCGCCTAGAAGTATGCCTCTGACAGTGCTGTGCTCAGTAATCTCGTTAGCGCATTCTGTAAATGCATCATGCTGTAGTGTGTTCATGTAGGTAGGTGTAGGTTCAACTCCTGGCCCTTCCAAGTGTGTGTGTGTGTGTGTTTCCAGCTGCCTCTGGAGACAGTGATGCTTTTATAGACGCCTCACAACACATACATTTGCTATCAGCGTCTATTCCTTTGCGGATGATGTCACCCACCTAGAAGTATGCCTCTGACAGTGCTGTGCTCAGTAATCTCGGTAGTGCGTTCTGTAAATGCATCTTGCTGTAGTGTGTTCATGTAGATAGGTGTGGGTTCAACTCCCAGCCCTTCCAAGTGTGTGTGTGTTTCCAGCTGCCGCTGGAGACAGTGATGCTTTTAGACGCCTCACAACACATACATTTGTTATCAGCATCTATTCCTTTGCGGATGATGTCACCCACCTAGAAGTATGTCTCTGACGGTGCTGTGCTCAGTAATCTCGGTAGTGCGTTCTGTAAATGCATCTTGCTGTAGTGTGTTCATGTAGGTAGGTGTAGGTTCAACTCACAGCCCTTCCCACTGTGTGTGTGTGTTTTCAGCTGCCTCTGGAGACAGTAATGCTTTTAGACGCTTCCCAACACATACATTTGCTATCGGCATCTATTCCTTTGCGGATGATGTCAGCCACCTAGACGTATGCCTCTGACAGTGCTGTGTTCAGTACTCCGAGTAGCGCGTTCTGTAATTGTGTCATACTGTCGTGCGATGGGGTAGGTAGGAGTAGGGTCAGTTCCCATGCCTGCCAGCTGTGTGTGTGTGCCTATGCTCCCAGTCGCATGGGTTTGTAGGTTATGGTTTTAGACGCTTCGCAACACACATATATCCTGCTGACATCTCTGTGTTTGCGGATGTTGAGAAGCAGCTAGTGGACTGCCTGTGTGTCTGCTGTGGTTAGCGACCTCCGTAGCATGTTCTCCACGTGCGTCCTGCTGTGGTGTGATAGGGTAGTGATGTGTAGGTTCCACTACCGGCCTTGCCACATGTGTCTGTCTATATCCCTCTCGATGTATATATATATATATACATATTTTATGCCCATAGCGCTGCTCTTGCATGGACAGCTGTCTGTCCCATGTATCGCATATTTGCACGGCTGATACATAGCAATGTGGTACGATGCAGATCCAAACATTGTCCATGCAACGTCCGTGTTCCGGGAGGTGTTACACACCCTATAGACATCTGCTGTATATCTTGGCAGACAGCTATCCTTGCTGTACTGTCACTGTACTCGTACACGCCATAGACCTTGTGTATCATTGCCTGTTTATGGTATGTGTATGTCTATCTGTGCTGTGTGCATGGTTGTGTGTATGTCCCACTATAATCATCTGTGCAGGTGTTGCCAATATGGGTAATCCATGTAGACAGCTGTTTAATGTGCATTTCAGCACATACCTGCGGACAGTACTGCCCCTCCTATTGCAGCACATTTCATCTTCTTGCAGTGGATAATAGTGTTTCCACACGCATGTATCTGTGTCTGTTCATAACACTCCACCTCAAGGAGCGTATATCTGGACAAGGCCTTATGTGATAGTGGGACACTCAGGGCCAGTCATGACATGTTGCTCTTAGAAACATTGATAGTGGGCACAGTGATATGTTATGCATGCGTATGGCATTTCTGTCTTATTTGGTGTCTTCATCGCATGTTTGTCATTGTTTCCTGTCGTCAGTTATCATGAGGGTGCCAGACTGTTACTGTTACGTGGAACACAGCAAACATATGAGGCAGACTTCTACACAGTCTGCGTACATCTGTGCAGTTGCAGGGTATGTGTCTAATACAACATACCTACTGTCTGACTACAATACACACACAGTGTATGGCGGCTTGACAGACCACATGACATTACTTTGTATTTGCACGACACACCCACGCAGACAGTTGTATTCCTCACACATGTCTACATCTGCTTATCAACACTAATTGTTCTTTCCTGTACCATATGTGTGCATCGTATTTGTGCTTTCCGTCAGTGGCGGGGCTCACGTACGACTATGGGGGCCTGGTAATTGTTATGTTGACACTTCATGACACTGTGGGGGACACTTCACCTTTGTGTCTGATTACCTTCCACAATACGTTGTCATTCACAATTTCCGGGGTATGACTTATACATGTTTGCACATTTGTCCTGCTGTCTTTCTTCTTACCTGTCCGCCTAGTATCACCGGTTCAGTACATGTATTTTGGACAGGTTAGCTCCTTCATACCCTTGACCTGTTGTCATTATGTGTACACGCCCTGACATTTGGCCTTTGCCCTTGTTACGTTTCGCATAGTGATGTGCCTTCCTAGCTGATTGCTGCCTAGGCATTCCGGACTGTGCGGTGGGTGATAGTGACCGCTATTTCCATTGCATGATTAGTGACACTCATAACATCTGTATTCATGGCTACGCCAGTATTCGCACAACGGTCTGACTTTGTATGGGATATTTATAATATAGTCCCTATCTGTATTTCCTGTACTATGCCTTACTGCAGCTGTGTTATTCTGACAGTTTTCCAGTTATGGGTACCATCTTGGTTGTACGCATGTCCATCCATGGGAATCACCTACAGGACACTGATATAGGGCTGTACATATTTCCAGCCTGCTTTCCGCATTATCCGGTAGATGCTTTGCACCATTAGTGGGGATAAAGGCATGTGCTATACCCACATCCCTCCCACGGGGCGGGCCTATGGATTCTCTGCCAAACAACACCTAGGCCCATTTCTGCATACCCAGGTTCCCATGCCTGCAACCCTCTATGGTACGCATTACACATGGTTAATGTGTGTGGTACTGGGATGTGGATGCACTTATATGGACTCCCCACTCTAGGGATATCTGTTCATATGTCCGGCATTTCATGGACACATGTGTCATCACCCTTGAACCCGCTTTTAGTGCATGTATAGCTGATTCGTATTTGCGGCTGTCACTTCTTTTGCGTCAATCGCAGCAGGTGCTGCGAATGGATCAATTTTTGGAGTCCTACAATGAACACCATTGTGCATGTTTAAAGTGTAGAACTTGCTGGACTGTCACTTTCTGGCCAGTGATTTTGACTGCTGCTGTATGTTCCCCATTCGTGAATGTCTGTTTGACTACCCATATTATCTATTACTTGGCATATTTATATCCATGTGTCATATATACGGGACATAGGTCTGTTGTGTGTACATATATACATGTAAACTCCTCGTTTCATACCTTGATTTGTTAATGTCTGTGGAGTACCTGTGTACACACATCTATAACCATACCATACCTTTCCACTGTACAGGTACTGGCAGAGTGTACGGATAGTTGGCCCTTTATCTTAGGTGTGTTTTACATTGACCTGTGTCTATCTGGCAATTTGCTGGCATTTCATGTGAGACTTACGGTGGCACCTTCTGACAAGTAGGTCAGGTTACAGATGCATACCCTTCGTCAATCCCTGCTACTAACACACCCGTTATTCTATCCACTTTCTATGTTTGTCTTATCACATATCATGTGTTTCACACTATTTGTACCAGTACTTTGCATGGCATTGTCCGGTTCCATACTTTCAGAGGCTGACAGTTTTGAGACATGTATAACTAACGTGGGGGAAACAGCATTGAGTTACCCTGCTGTGAGCGGATCACTCACGCACAGGCGCACTTGCATTTCCTCATTGTGGTTACGCGCAGGCGCACATGCATATCTGTATTCTGGGTTACATATGTTTACTGAGTCTGTGTGCTTACGTGGCCTGTATTAGTTGTGACTGTTCCAGTAACATATCTCTGATCCGGTTAACGGACGTATGCGGAACACACTTTCACCTTTACATATGTAACTGTCTTTGCGGCACAGATGCATTAATTACGCATTCACATTTATATGTTCTATAGTTGTAATTCAAACGGGACTGCATTCACATTGGCCGGTTGCTGTGACCACTACACGTTTGGTGTTCTGTCTCATTTATATGCATACCCATGGTACATAGCTACATTAACATACCCCCCCCCACACTCACTTATGTCACAGGCATCCATTCTCCTGCTGGGAAAAGTGTGGTACTACATGTTACACATTCCCTATTCCCTACTGCTCCTGACCCAGGATGCATATGGCGTAACCGCAGGGATATTCAGATCACAGGGGCTTATAGCCCCAACGCATACAGGTCTTTGATTGTCAGGGTGTTCCTGTGGTGCTCTGGGTTTGGTCTTGTCCGCCTAGTGTACAGAACTGCCCTGACCATGTACGAATGTCAGACAAGGCACATGGGCATGGTTTGTCCATGTCTATTATACCATAACCCCCCCATTATTCCAAACCGTGCACGCTGATTGGCCAGCGTGCCCGTTGTAGATCGAGTTATAGTAATGGCAAACGGTCCGGTCGCCTGGACCTATTTCCATTAGTATACCTCGGTATTTAAAACCTGTCTCGCTATGTTACATGGGTTTAACATAGCGTGACAGCTTTAACTGAGCCACGGAGATGTCCGTTGCTTACTTTGGGGCAGTCTCGCTATGCTACACACATTTAACATAGCAAGACAGGTTGTAAAACAAAGCAATGGGGACAGTGAGCTCTCCGTTGCTGTGTTGTAGTGATTTGCTATGTTTACTGGGTTTAACATAGCGAGACAGTTTTGACATTAGCAACGGACATCTCGCACAGTACATCAGCACCGCCGCGGATACCAGACATCTGCGGATGGGCAGCAGACAGGCATTATACTATGCCATTATGTATGGGATTTAATAGTTTATTTTCTTAAATGATGTCATGGTATAATAGCAATGACCCATGTCTGGGTGTAGGTAATGCTGTATTTACCCACGGTTGCCTTTGTTTGGTCCCTCGGGCTTCGCCTTATCCAGCATTACCCACACCCAGGCGTGGGTTATTGCTATAATATTCAATCCGTGTTTACAGACACGGGTGTTTGGACAACCGACAATAGCTTATGCTGTTGGCATACAATGCTGTGGGTGGTGCCGGTTATCATACATATGCCATGTTGTGCGTTGTTCCCATTCACAATTGTCTATCCCCTGTCCTCATTCATACGTGGATATTTATGTAGCACATGACTGAACTATGTATTACCTGCAGGTATGCTGTGTACAGTGAACATATCTGACGGTTGGTTACAGTGCATCTGTGTATGTACCTCTGTGATACTGGGGACTACCACATATCCTTCGCAGCATTTCATGCGTATGTACATACTATTATTCGGTGGCCTGTTGAAGGTTGTGAGAGTACCGATTACGTGTCCCTATTTGTGCACACATCGTGTTGGTCTTTGTCCAGTTTTTGTTGCTGTCATGGGTTGGACGGTGGTGTTGGTGTGTCATTGGGTTGTATTTATACTGCCGATACTTCAGTGGGGGGTGGGGTTGGCACTTGTTCCTCTTTGCAGGGGGGCCCCATTATGGACATTTGTGTCCTGCGTTGACACTTGACACGTGCCATATGTCCTGTGATATTAACACAGTCGTGTATTTCTTACCTTCATTACTACTTGCATGTTACAGGCATTTTGTATCTGGTACACATGACTATTATTTTGGATAGCTTAAGCTAGTCACATGCTATGAAATAACCGTTCATTCTGGCATATACGTGTTATTCTATCCTTTGCATTGGCCGTGGGTGTTTTACCATACAGAACCACACATATCTATGAGTGATGTCCCACCTTGACAATCTGTGCATGTGGCAACCCTGCTGGGGTGACCTGCTTGGTGGATGGCTGTTCCGCCCTGTGTATTGTGTTTGGCATGTCTGCATAGCTAATCATCAGTACCGTGGCTGCACATACTGCTTTGTCCAGATGTGTACAGTTATGGACACCGTGGCGTGTGAACACCTATGGGGTTTCGACAGGTCAGTAACCACACGCATGATGTACACATTCTGCCGACACATTCACATGCAGCCATTTGGATTTCAGTACCTGGGATGGGATGCTGACAGGTGGGGTACATATTTGCACGCCTGTCACTGCCTAGGACAATACTTCCTACTACATATGGGGTATACCCGCTCTGTGTAGGTGTGCAGCTGCGCAAGGCTGCTAGCTGGATTAGGTGGACATTCGGACATGGGTGCGGGTTACGTGCTATGACGGGGTTGTTGTGTATTACATTTGCATGCATGGGTTCTGCTTCTGGATATTCCGATTCGGCATACGCCATCCTATGTGTATGTGACGGTTACGTTGCTGTGTCTAGCACATTTTACTATACACATGTTTGTGTGTGTTTGGGATGTCTAGTTTCTTTCTGGCTGTTATATGGCCATGACAGCCCAGCTGTGTACTATCACTACCACTGTGGGACTGCTGGTGACCATGCCCATGGGGCTGGTCGTGTGTAGTTGCGGCGCGCTGACATGATGCAGTACACCTCCACTGGGTATGACTGCTGACTGTGCAATGCGTGACGGACACAGTATTCCACGTATCCTTTGTTCCATGAACGGGAACATTTTGTACTTCGTGCATTTATGTTTGGTTCTCCAGTTTGTGTGGATGGGTACTATGTTGCATACTCTGCATATGTTTCATTATCCACGGACACTGGTAGGTGTGGTTACTATTGCAGGCGAGAGTCAGCACTTTAGGTTGCTCATCGCCTGCCGGCTTGGCCACGCCTACGAGCGCATCCTAGTTAGGCTCCCTGGACTCGCGCACGTGCCCTATGCACGTGGTTGTGGTTGCAGCGCACACTCATTACTATGCATGTGGCGCTGCTATGCCAGTTATACGCTGCACGGCCGGCGCAAGCCTTACACCGGCCTTGCGCCGAGCTTCATGAATCCGGGGGAATATTAAATAAATACATACATAATAAAATATAATAATATATAATACACTACTGTGTATAGTCAAAAGGTTAAGGATAGGATGACATGAGTTTGGCAACAGGAGGAAGGACATGAAATCAGAAAATGGGTAGAGTGGAGAGTGGAGATGGTTTAAATCCTTGGTATCCAACTATATGCACAGACTTAATAAAGAAAAAACACAACCAAACTAAAAGAAATTGAACAAGCTGATAAAAGAGTTAAACTCTTACATAAGAAGCAGGGCTGCAAATATTTAATGTTAGGAAGGGGAAAATACAGAAAAGTGACTTGTAAGTAATCTTCATTATAAAAATCCCAGGAAATATGGGATAGATGTAAAACATTTTCCTGGGTACAAGGATTAACATCCCCAAAATAAATTAATAGAAAAAGGGAAATATTGATCACAGCACTAAGAGATAAAAATGATACAGTGATAACTGACCACATAGAAATAAATAACATATTAACTAATGAATTCATGAAACCAGATGAAGTAGTAAGCACATATAACAAAAATGCTGTAGCTAGTCTATTAACATCCTTAAACCTAAAACAACCCATGCACAAGGACATGGAGACACTGGGCAGACCTGTATCAGAAGAGGACATTCTTGCTGCCACAGACACTTTAACACCAGGGAAGGCTCCAGGCATGGATGGTCTTCTTACTGCAAACTTCTATAAGGAATATAAATCTTAGTGAAACCCTTAAAAGATTTCTAATTAGGAGAATTACTTAACCAATTCACCAAGGACAAATATTTAGCAGCTAAAGTTATAATGTTCCCCAAACCTCACAATAATAAAATACCTAACAATTACAGACCCATTTCACTTCTTTAATTACAGACAAAAATACTCACTAAAATGTCAGCCAGTAGAGTTATTAATATTTTACCAAATATCTCCTCTATCTACCAAAATGGATTCATTAAACATAGCGCAAGCAGCTTGGATCTCATCAGGTTGTGGTTAAATATACAGTCCTGCTGCTGGCTGCAAAACGCCAATGTTGTAGTCATCTGATTAGACATTAAGAAAGCATTTGATTCATTGTAATGGGACTTTATGTGGCCACTATTAAACCATCTACAATCCCTAGATTTTTTTATTTCCAGATGTAGGTTACTCTACAAAAATTCACTAGCATGTGTTTACTCAAATGGGACTTTTCACAAGTCAAATTTATTTGCAACGGTATAAGACAGAGATGCCCCATTCCCCCTTATTATTTATATTAATCATATAGACATATACACACAATACATACAGCAAAAATTAGAAACTTACAAATTAAGAATACATACAGTACACTACCTCTTATCTACGTGGTTCTTAAATGATTGCGTGGTTTCAATCACACAGCCACATCTATGTTACAATAAAGTAGTATATTGTTTTAAAGATCTAGAATCCAACACAGGGCTCATAATCAAGCTACATAAGACACACTTTCTCCCACTCTCATTCAGTGCTAAGACTAGCTTAGCCACATTAAAAACAATAGAGCATAGTACTAGAATGCACATACCATGGTATGAAACTGACCTTTGATCCTGCTAGAATACTTGTAAAACACTGTAAACCACTGATAGGAAGGCATTGAGTGGCACTTGTCATACAGTCTGAAAGGGGAATGCAGACATCAGGATTCCTAAGTATGTTTAGGCTTTGAACAAAAGACAATGGAAGAAGAGGTTTGATAAAAAGTAATAGGCTGACAGTTATGTCATAGCTAGTTATGACCCCTAGAAGCATCTTAATTTTGCTGCCTGATGACTTGTCATCCATCTTACTTCAAAAGAAAGAAAAAGTATAATCACAGTGAGTAGATAAAAAAATAAACAAGAAGTAATAGATAAGCCAGTAGGATTGTAGGTTCTCCGCAGCCAGCCACTTTATTATTTGTTAAGTGCTTTCATCCTTACTAGACTTCATCAGAATAATCACAGTGAGCCACATAAAATGGACAAAATCTAATGTCATCAACTTCAGGCATTCCAGAAGCATCCAAATACATTATCTAGAAAAAAACATTGCATATCACTCCTTGGAAATCTGTAGAAACTGACTCAGAATATTATCTATCATCTCAATATATATATATATATATATATATATAGAGAGAGAGAGAGAGAGAGACCATGGTATCTGTAAAATTCAAATGCACACATAAAACAGTAAAAGAGACAAGAGTTTTGAATGCATGCACACACACATGCACGTGCACACACACACACACACACACACACACACACACACACACACACACACACACACACACACACACACACACACACACACCCATATTCAGATATGGTACTGCTTCATTTGACTAAATCACATTTTACTAAATCACTGTGGACTAAACAAAACTAACAATCTCGTTTGACTGAAATTACATTTAACTGAATCATGACTAACTGAAAATTATAAGGTCTAGACTAGAGTATCAGTGTTGTTGTGTTTTATGTTTGAATTGAAGCAATGACTGACTTTTTTTTTTTTCTTTTCTCCACTCTTGTGTGACTGCACAATTAATATATTTAAGTAAGGGAGTCTGTGGGGCAAATACCTCCCAAGTTGTCACCTTTGATCTTCTGACAAAAATCTGCTTGAAATCTACAAGCCTTACAAAAACTACATTCAAAGCTTATACTCACACTGTGTAGCAAAAGTCTGGAATATGATCCCTGCACCAATCAGGGCAATACATAACATTCATTTATTTAAGCTGCAACTAAAAGAATGCCTCTCTGACTCCTTGATTTTCACTTGCTGCCGGTTACAATTTTAGCTCCTTCTCCTCTAAGGCCTATATATATATATATATATATATATATATATATATATATATATATATATATATATATATATATATCATCTCTGTCCTTGTCCTTGGTTTCATTTCTCTTACTTTTACTCATTATTTCTGCTGCCTTCCATAGCTACACCAATTATTACTTTTAACAAATACCTTTTCTCACTCTTCCCTGTCTTCCTCGCCTTCTTCTCCACCATCTGAATTTTTCCACTCTGACATTTGCTTTATGAGTGAGTAATGAACTCACACATATAAAATGTCAGCCCATTTCAATGCTACATGGCATTGTATTTATCTTGTTTTAATGATGATATAGGTGTATTGTTATGGATGTCATATGAGCATTAATATTTGTATTTATCTATGTATGTACAATATATTGCAATATGATTTCAGTTTTCACTTATATCTATGCGTTTTCTGTTCTTTTATTTGTTGAGCTTTTCTTCCTGGGCCTCGGCTGAAAATGAATAAAATTGCAGTCTCTTAAAAGTTCACTACCTAAATCTCAAAGGCCTCTGAGACACAGAAATTACAATACGTATCTTCAGCAAACTCCAAAAAACATGATGAAGCTGAGAACTGTTTCATTGTTATGCAAAGCCTGGCATTAAATACAATAGTTCATGTTATGCTGTAACAGAATAACTATGCAAAGATAACCATGTGAGCAGCCAGAATGAAATTGAAATTAATATTTTACTGTGTACATTTTAAGAAATGGATAGATTGGCCTAAACTCTGGATTGATGCGTGTGCTTTTTTTATAAATAATTCCAGGGAAATGCTATTCAGAAGTGAAGAGACATATAACGGAACAGTTTTAGTGGTGCACCAAACAATGATTTGTTTTATATTTATGGTCATACACAGTTGACTTAGTTGACTCTAGCCAAGCTGGAAATGTGAGACTCTAGTTCATTGAAGCAGGGGGGATGCGGGGACTAACTTGGCCAAGAACTGAATCTTGCCAGATAGCTCTTTGTAAAAAGTATTTTTTTATCTCAGTAATTTGTTGACACATTTGCAAGTTTCTTTCAGAGAAACTGTAGTACATCAATAGAAATAACATTTGTAAAACTAAGTACCGACCAGTCCGTGACACGTGATCTGCAGACTCTCAAATGTGGTAGTTTTTTCAGGTGTTCCTTTCTAAGTGAATGGAAGTGTAGTCTCAGAACAAATGGTAGTGCTACTTTTTTCTCACAGTCTGAGCTCCCATAGTGCATTATGGGACAAATTTAGCTTTGCAAAGGAATCAGGATGTCTGCCCCCATAAGAATAGACAAGGATAAAAAAATAAATAAATACAATTTGGAAAGAGTATTTATTTTGCTGTAGGTAGATTTGGGAGGTTAAATAATTCAAGGCAAGATAAAAAATATATATGCTTTTTTGATCATTTGCCCATAGTGGTCATTTAACTGGAAAACCCCACTCTACAAAACAATATTATAAATCATTTTATGGAGTTTCAAAAACTTCATTATAGATAAGGAATCTGAATAGTGAAGCAGCTAGGTCAATTCAGGGATGTGTGAAGAAACCAGAACACCCAGCAATCACTTCCACAGTCACAAGTAGAATATGCAGATTCCACACAGATGGCACCAGATGTAAGAAATGAACTGCACAGCCTAATCCTGACTGCTGCCCGCTGTGACAGCCTGCATTTTGAACAGATGCGAAGAATTGTTTTTGTTGAAATACAATGTGTAGAAAAAAGAAGAGTGGGTCTGCAAATAATCAAACTTCAAGAAGATACGATGTTTAAAATAACTGGGGTCCTAATAAATGTAAAGAAGAACCATGGAAAAGAAGAGGATTGCCCAAATGAAATTTGGAAAAAAATATTCCATGTTGAGGACAAGAAGAAGTAAGACTGTGTACATATAATTACCTTATTTAGCACTTTCCTTCTGCAGTATAGGTTTGTATATACATTTATTAACAGGAGTGGAGCATTGATTCACATGAACATCTTTCCAGACTTTACCTTATTGGAAGCACTGGATGGATAAGTAACTTGCATAGATAAGGCCGTATAGAATGAAGGGTGGGGAACAGGTAACTAAATTGCAGTTGTTTTGCTGTTTCCTAGTCCCTAAGCTGAAATAACACAAAAATAAATTAGGGGTGGTTTTGCTGTTCTCAGGCTTCTTATGTTTGAAGCAAGGTAATAGTAGTTTCATATTCTGGTTTTCTGAAGAGGTGATTGTGTCTCCTTTTCTAGAACCATCAGTGGCAGAGCATCAAAAGTATAGCAAAGTGGTTTCCAAGAGAAATATAGTATGGTAAGTTAAAGGGAGAAACAGTGGTTCAGCAGATGACCGAGAAAAAGATACATAGCCAAGGAACTAGATTTCATAGCCAAGGAAGTGAATTTGGGCCAGAAGTCCATTCTACTCACCAAAACTATTTGAGTTAATATGAATTCCTGGAGCAAGAAAGTGTTGAGGAATGAGTCAGCTGTGCAAACAAAAAGCCTGAGTTTTGTCTTCCTACTGTACATAATACTGATTGTAACTATTAAAGTTCTTAAATTATTAGGCATTAATATATCCAGGATGTCTTAATTTCAGGATAATACAGGAGGCATTTAGGAGGGCAAATTCTTCATGTTATGTGATATAAAGGTCTAGGTGAAACTAGCCAGTTACTATTTTAAACAATTGAAACATACCTTTGAACAGTTCCTGATTTTGCAGAATGTTCCTGATTTTGCCTCATCTTTGCTCTGTCCCTCATAAGATTTTTGATTTTCTTGCAAATTACTGAGGATTACAGTCAGTCAAAAGAAAGTGAGAGGTATGGTCTTAAACCAAGCACTATACAGTTCAGGGCTAATAGAGTCAAGTCAGCTACGGGAGATCTTTAATGGCTGATCCAAATGCGATGCTAGTATTGTTATAATAATTCCATGTAGATGGAACCAAGTGAAGTAAGCAGAGCATCCCAAACTATTTTTCAGCCGTTTTCTTTATTTACATTGCAGCTTTAGTGCTTAGACTGCTGGAGAACTGAGTTTATATCTATTGTTACAAATATATTAAACAGTATGCAAGCCTAATGGTAAGATTATTGGCTCACACACCAGGATCTGAGGTTCAATCCTGATATTTGATTATCGTCTTTGTGCAGGTTTACATGTTCACCCTGTGTCTGAGTTCAGTTTTTCCATGTACTCTGGTTCCCTCCTATTTACTAAAATCATAATGACTGACTACAGTAAGCTATCAGTCCGCATGCTGTATTTGTCCTTGCTCTCATGGCCCAGGTCATGGCTCAAAAAAATTCTAGAAGGACTTCTTTGCTTATCTAGTTAACAAACAAAATATGTATTTAAGCTCTTTAGTTACTAGAGCTTTTTCATTTCCTGGATCACAGTTAGACACTTGGAGTTCTTGGTGTGCTAAGTGTATAGTTTATCTGTTTCTACCACAAATCCTGTTTAATAGTAATTTAGATTTGCTAAACAGACATCATAACTGCTAAGTAAGTTAATACCTCCCAGATCCTAAGCATGCGTTAGGACTGTATACCTGAGATAAACCAGTGGGTTATGGTACTAATATTAAGAGTTAGTGGAAGAGTATTTAAAACAGTTTTTGTTATTTTTTCTAATGTTGCATTTTTTTCACTAGATGATTTGTCCTTCTTTCACCTTAGATACTGTTGCCTCACTGCTATTATGCTACCACTGTGTTTAAGACATTTAGTTTTCCTTCTTCTGTACACAGGCACCCGCTGTTCTGTCCACTCTCATTAAACTGTTTCCTGCCATTGACTTGCATGTCACCTTGTCCTTTATTACTGCTTTCAAAAGTGAGTTTCTGGCTTTTTCAAACAGAATTTCCATTTTTTGTGATTTGGATGGCATCACTACTATACTGTTTTGAATGACCACAGTTCTTCATGCACTTACGATTGTCATCCATCTGCACAGTCATTGCCAATTGGCTGTTCATCCATAAAGTCCTTTTCTGGCCATACACCTGGATTACTATCAGTATGGAAGACATATATCGCTCCCTTCCATTTTCATAGTTCAGCATTTTATGATAAGATGTAAATACTACATTTAATTTTGATTTTAAGTCTTCTTTTATTATTGCTTTATTTTTTAATGCAACACGAAGCTGTATTTTAACTTCCATTTCTTCTGTTTGGTTGAATATTTTGCAGTACTTACTGTTGTCAAGGAAACAGTTTCAGTACATTCTACCTTATTATTCATAGGATATGTTTCTTTTGTTTTTGCCATCATGGTTTAAAGTTTTTTAATTGTGAACTTCATGTTATACACGGATCAGCTATGGTCAAGCCATTGTAGTAGGTGATGACGATGGGTGTGCCTCTATGTTTGAAACTTCATCTTCATTTATTGTAGGACTGCTGTAGATCTGGACTCATTTTATTTGTAGTTTTTAACCTTGTTTGGGATTTTCTGAAAACCACTTTTGTCATTATTGTTTTATTTGTAATAGTTTAAAAGAATTATTAACTGTGTTTAACAGCTGGTATTTTGCCACTACTTTAATTTATCAGTCTGTTGTTTATGTTTAAGCCATACACAAATGTTCTGCTATAGTTTTTCATTTCTATATTGTGAACCTTATTCATCTGCTTCTAGCCTTTTGCCAGAAATGAGAATTATTTTCTCCTTGAGTTTTAGTTCTTTCAGCTCTTGCTTCGTTAAAACACAATATTGCTGAAAACGTGTTTATTTTTTAGACTCTTAATTTTGCCTTTACTTTCATGGGTGTAATTATAGGGGGATATATACATGCTTCCTCCCAAACTCACAGTAGACACATTTTGTACCCCAACATTGCAGAAGTAGATCTTGAATATGACATACAGCCATACAAGGAAATGTGTAGCTTGTATAGTTTGTCACATGTTTACACAATGGCATGTTTTTTGTTGAGACATAAACTGCAATAGTAATGTAATCACCACCCCAGCGGCAGTTCTGATGTTCAAGACCACGAATAAGATGACATCACCCAATGACACTTTAAAGCACAGCATGGGCCTTTCTCAATCATAAAACTTGGATGAGAAACAGTGGCGATTATCGATAGGACAGTGGCATGTTTGTTGCTGTAACTTAAAATGAATACAAAAACCACTCCAGTTTCAACAGCTTGATCAGCTTTAGACTAAGGAGCAGGCAAATTACATGAGGTAACTGCTGAGAAAGGAACGGTTAAGAAAAAAGTCAGCAGAATATAACTAGGAAATGCTATTGCATGTAAGGAGATGTATGACTGACTGAACATAGACCAAGTTACTGTACCACTAAAAACTGAAATGCATTTCTTGTTAAAAATTAAGTGAAAATGATACTTTTAAGGGGTGAAGTCCCCCACTCCAAGCTACCAGTACAATTATTACCAAAATCAACAGAGCCTTGATAAATAAATATATCCCCTGTCTTACAACCCCAGAGTTTGCAAAATGTGCAAGAAATTACAATTTTAGGCAAGTTTTTGCTTTCACAAAAGTGGTTCTGATAATATGAGCAATAACTAAGCTGGGAGATAGTAGAGTGCCACAAGTTTTAATCATGGGAAAAATCATGAGACAAAACCTGTTTCATATATTTTTGCTTAGTATCACACTAGATTTGGAAAGCAATAATATTCTGTGTTGATGGTGTAAAGGTCACTGTGGAAGTAATGGTAGGGAGTCAGTCACAAGAGACTCCAGTGGTTGGCGCACTGGACAGGTGATATGAGGGGGTTGTTTGGTTGGACATACATAAATAAAAGGTAATTCTGTTTTTCTGCAGACAAGAAACTTGCTGTCCGTAAACTACCAAGCCAGCCATACTACAGTGAGAGAACATAATTCTAATCAATAAGTAGCCATCATTTCCTGTCATAAATGTTAACTCCTCATGTTAATCTCATTACCTCCCATTTTAGGGATCCATTTCTCATACAGCACAGCTCACTCGCCTGCAACATTTCCCACTTATCTGTCAGTTTCTAACTCTTTTACCATCTTGTCTCCACTTTCCCTTCAAACTAAATATGCCCATGTGACTCTGTTTATACTCTTTAGTATTACACCCATTAGTACTGTCTTCTCCCTGCTGTACATACTGGAACATTACTGCTGTTTACTTTAGTTCAGTCCCTTCTTCCTCATCCATATCTCACCTAACCTGTCGTGTGTGTGTGTGTGTGTGTGTGTGTGTGTGTGTGTGTGTGTGTGTGTGTGTGTGTGTGTGTGTGTGTGTGTGTGTGTGTGTGTGTGTGTGTGTGTGTGTGTGTGTGTGTGTGTGTGTGTGTGTGTGTGTGTGTGTGTGTGTATATATATATATATATACACACACACACACATATGTGAATGTGTGTGCATATGTCTGTGTGTTGTCTACACAAGTTTATGTATAATGTGTGTGTATGTGTGTGTGTGTGTGTGTGTGTGTGTGTGTGTGTGTGTGTGTGTGTGTGTGTGTGTGCACATCTGTGTGTGGGTGTGCAAGCGCACGTGTGTGTGTGTGTGTGTGTGTGTGTGTGTGTGTGTGTGTGTGTGTGTGTGTGTGTGTGCGCGTGTGTGTGCGCGTGCATGTACACATCTGTGTGTGTGTGTGTGTGTGTGTGTGTGTGTGTGTGTGTGTGTGTGTGTGTGTGTGTGTGTGTGTGTGTTATGGCATACTGCTGTGACAGTGAGCCTCTCAGGGGTCGTAGTGCTTATCATCAATGACACAGGCTCCATGTCCACCAAACATTTAAAGTTACACTGATGTTTACTTCATTCTCCATTGCACTTTTACTTGCTTCTTTTACTTTAATTTAGGTCTCACAGTTCTCTTCAAACTCTTTTATTTCCTACTCTGTTCACATCATTACCTGCCTACACTGGCTTCTTCTTTAGTTGCACTCACTCACCATGTCTATTCTGGTAACCTGGGTCATACTGGACTTGAAAAATTTTGAGTGGCTAAAAAATCCTTAAACTTCTGGGAGGTGGGTCTGCGGGAGTTTGCTATTTGAAGTGAAATGGCAATTACAGTCATTTTAAAGTGCTGTAACTATATTATTGAAGAAGACAAATTCAAGTAATATTCTTAATTTTTTGCCACATATAGTCATATAATTATGATTGTCATTACTGTACCAACTTTTAAATAAAAGAAGTAGAAAATATGTCATCTCTGAGAAATGAAAACATAAAATCAAGTCATTTGCTATTGTATATTTGTTTTTCACATAACATGATGCTTTTTCAATAGATTTAAGACATTCACGAAGTCTTCAAAAGGATTATAGTCAAATTTTGTTTTATTTTAATAAAATAATGGGGATCTGCTGCTAATGTTAATTCTTAACTGTCTTAAAACAGTTGGTGAAGAGTCTTCATAACAAACAGTTCCTGTCATCATGACTTAAACCATGCACAGATTAAATATTTGTAAATTTAAGATGGCAACACAACTGACTTACTGCCAAATTATGTTTAACTTTAATAAAAGTTTATTCAGCATTTACCCTATAATCTGAGCCACTGAAATGAGTGTGTGTGGCTCAATATAATACCATAATGAGCCATTTACAAAGACAAATGTGCTCCTATTGGTTTTGTGGAAGCTAGAGTGATTAGTTTCATTAACATGAACACTTTCCTCTCATTTAGTCTCGTACTGTTTTGTTCTCTTACTACTTCTCCTTTAGCTAACCAAGCTTGCATTCCCTAGACCCGTTCACAAGATCTAGTCTTACTATTTCTCCTTTAACTAACCAGGCTTGCATTCCCTAGACCCGTTTACAAGATCTAGTCTTACTATTTCTCCTTTAACTAACCAGGCATGCATTCCCTAGACATGTTTACAAGATCTAGTCTTACTACTTCTCCTTTAGCTAACTAAGCTTGCATTCCCTAGACCTGTTCACAAGATCTAGTCTTACTACTTCTCCTTTAGCTAACCAAGCTTGCATTCCCTAGACCCGTTTACAAGTTCTAGTCTTACTACTTCTCCTTTAGCTAACCAAGCTTGCATTCCCTAGACCCATTTACAAATTCTAGTCTTACTACTTCTACTTTAGCTAACCAAGCTTGCATTCCCTAGACCCGTTTACAAGATCTAGTCTTACTACTTCTCCTTTAGCTAACCAGGCTTGCATTCCCTAGACCCGTTTACAAGTTCTAGTCTTACTACTTCTCCTTTAGCTAACCAAGCTTGCATTCCCTAGACCCATTTACAAGATCTAGTCTTACTATTTCTCCTTTAACTAACCAGGCTTGCATTCCCTAGACCCGTTTACAAGATCTAGTCTTACTACTTCTCCTTTAGCTAGCCAGGCTTGCATCCCCTAGACCTGTTTACAAGATCTAGTCTTACTACTTCTCCTTTAGCTAGTCAGGCTTGCATTCCCTAGACCCGTTTACAAGATCTAGATTGAACGATCAACTGCAAAGAATAAGAAAGCACATTTGAGTGAATCTATCTGCTTAGCCTCGGGTGAATTTTACAGCAAAAGGATATAGCAAGAGAGAAACATTATTTCGGACAACATATATTCTTTCTGCATTGCATTCATTTTTCTGTTTTAACAAACTACAGTGCTAGACCACCTTCAAACATCAACTGTAAGACGTAAGAATATAAATAAAACTAAAAGTTCCATGGGAATTTTTTAGTGAGAGAGCTTTATTGTCCCATGAATCATCCATTCTGTCTCCCTTGAGTCCACTTTTTTCTGTTTTAATAAACTGCTAAGCAAGACCTCCCTGGAAAGTTGACTGTAATACATAGGGAAACAGGTAAACTATAATCTCATGTAAGGGTATTTATCCATCTGCAACTTAGACCCATGGGAAAAATGGTAGATTAAATGTACTAAGGGCACCAGGCTATTTTCAGTCTATACCAACCCTTCCTTTTTTAGAAATTTTCTTCCAGATTGTATTCCACTGCCTAATTGTTTAAATTATATGCACTGTTTGATAAAGCAGCATTTATCTGAGTGTTTATTTCAAATATTAGTCTTTAAAAAGAATGCAAATATAAATAAAATATGATTAGCCTTGAAGATTTTCCAGCAAGAAATAAAATAAAATGTACTGGCCTGTAATAATTGAAATACTACTTCAGAACATTTGGACCATAAAAGACCATTTGAACCATCATCGATATAATACAGCAAATATAGAAAAGGGTGAGACAAGAGATAAGAGTCAATAACTTCAGATGTCTTTCCAATTATGGTTATATATTTAAGGACATTTTGTCCAGTTTGATTAATGAACTGAAATGACAAACCCCTAAAGACTCAAGCAGTAAACTGTATCCAAATGAACAAAAGTGCCAGCAACCAAGGCTGTAGGTCATTAAATTCATTCAACTTTAAAGTCGAAATAAAAATGGGTAAGCGCTTTCATGACACAATATATCACTTCATCAGGCAATCACATTAAAAAGAGGAACCATCTATATAGCAAAAGCACTGTGACATAATTTCCTCTTGCAAGAAGCATGTAAATTGTATATATATTTTTTATATGAATGTTTTAAAGTTTTGTACTGTGGTGTTTTGTAAGTATATTGTTACTATGTGCTGTAATTTTTTATTGCTATCACAGATTTTGCATCATATTTTTGCACCATCATTCCTAACATTTTTAATTTTTTGTTACATTAGAACTATAGTTATTCAGTAATGCCACTGCCAGACATTTAGAGTTTCATAATGCTTAGTCTTCTGCAAATGCATGCTGATGAAAAAAAAAAAAAAACTCTTGTTCTGTTAACTTTCTGAATATATTCAAGTAGTATTTACAAAATGTCCCTACAATTGAGCTTTGGTTTCACCCATTATTTTTGGCTACGCCCTGAACTCTTGAGTAAATCATTTGAGACTTATGAGTAAAACATTTGTTAAACAAGACTCACTTTCAATCTGCTTACACAGTGAAAAGTATATGAGTGTTAGGGGTGACACACATTATTGCTAAGGTGGTGCAAGGGATGAAACCCCATTGCACCACATTACTAATGCATGCTAACCCTGCCCTTAACCCTAACCATAACCTTAACCTTGCACCTTATCTTACCCTTAAAAAAACTTTCTATAACACTACCACTATTCAGAACACTAGTAAACAGGTGCAGCATAAATAGTCACAACCCAGAATAAAATAGTAAAAAAAAAAAAAAATGCAGAAGATCCAGCAATGGTTCAAGATAAAATTTAATGTCCGATAGAGCACTTTCATCCCACTGAAGGAGACTTTATCAGAATAACATAACAGATGCAAACCACAACTTTTATACAAATAAAAAAGTATAACTATTGGTTCTCCTGGGAATAATTAGATAATTATTTCATTGGTTGAAAGCTTCTTAAAGGTACACACAATAAAATAACATAAAATTATTCCACATACTTAAAAAGCACAGCATTCATTTAGTTTAAAAGGTGCTATTTGGTGTAACAATACTAGGAAATATAAACAAGTTTGCAAATTATTGCAATTTATCTGCCCTACAATTTCATACAGGGGTAATGGAAATGTCTTAATTTACTCTATGTATTAGCAAACTATATTTTCTTATATCACTGTATTGACTTTGTGTGGTACCACATCCTATTGTATTTTCATACTGTCATGTAACTAATTGTCTCTTATCCAATGTTAGGACAAGTACCTTCCTTGTATTTTTCTATTTTTTTGTATTATTGTTTTCTTAATTTTGTATGTGGAGCTTTTTATCCCAGGCCTCTACTGAAAATCGGCCTCTGGCCCAGTTGGACACTCCCAGTAAACAATTGTAAAATAAATAAATAAATAATCCCAGGGTGAAGGGTCCCACATAGTTTAAGCTGCCAAATCAGTTCCCTGTTTCTAAGCCATCCTTTCCAATCACCTCCCTGCCAGGGTTAATGCTGATAATTTCTAGGATCCCAAAAGAAAAATTTTGAAACCAGAACAACATATAGAATGTTTATATAGGGCATTAATTTCTTTACAATTGGCTATATCATAAGTGTATAATGAAAATAAAATCCAAAAAAACGCTCACGTGTTATTCCACTTCCCACAAAACGTACTGTTGCTAAGAAGAAAAAAGAAAATGTGTGGGAAGCAATGTGCAGAGTAGGTTTTAAATCCCAAGTAGTTCACTATAAACTTCCAAATACAATACGAATCAGGTTCAGATGTCTCCTCAATGTAAACAGCCTATGCAGGCAGTTGCTGACACCCAAAACCAGCGGGTGTGTTCCTCTTCCTAGTAGTTCAGCCACAAACTCTTGTTAGTGCAACTCCACAAAACTATAGCTTGTCATGCACAATCAAGTAAATACAAGCGTTAAGCGGAGGTTATAAATATTTATTAAATAAAAACGCAAGCGCTTTCAACTTGTGGTCTTCTTCAGGCCAATAACAACTAAAGTGCTTGGTGCAAACATTTAAATATACAAACATTAAAAATGCAATGATGTCACATCCTCAATTAATTGAAGTGCATACATTGTTTAAAAATTAAAGGGACAGGAAGTGCTGCCCTAATTTCAAGCATAACTTGTTGTAAGCAACTTCTAAAATCATGAATAAAACATAAAAATATATATAGAGCATAAAAATATATGGCATGTATATATATATATATATATATATATATATATATATATATAGTCAGCCATACTGTATTGCTAAACAATCAATCTTATAAACATGCTTTATACATAAAAAAATGATATTTCTATTCTTTTAACAGAGCTAAAAAATGTGCATCCACACATGTCATGTGTGGAATGCATGCATCCAAATATCCATGTCATGTACTAATAGAAGTGGAACAGAGAGATTGAACTGGGATGTTGCATGTGTGCATTTGTAAAAAAATATATGTGTAAGCGGATAACGCATAAAGTATATGTGTATGTCTATATGTGTAAATTATACACATATATAAAGACAGTTGACAATAAGACTATGTGATGTTATATCAAATGCCCTAAATGAATACTATGCAAAAGGGGAAAGGAGGGTGTGTGTGTGGGGGGGGAGAAGTGACAAGATTAAAGGAAGTGTGGAGGGGGAATGAATGTGAGGGAAAGGGGGGGAAGAAGTGAAGGAAAAAAGTGAAAGAAACAAATAGAAATGTCAAGGTGTAAGTAGATAAGTATGAGATATATGGTGCTCAATGGCGTAGTGACCTAGATTTCAGCATGGGTTTAATGGATACCCTGTCATTGAGGCCAATGTGACAATCATCTCTAAGTCTGATAATCCATTTGGTCTCCTTTGCTTCAGTTAAATTCTGGATGTCACCTCTCCTCAATGTGGGTTCATTCACCTGTATCACTTGAAACTTAAATGTGTGTTGTTTAGAGGTATTAATCACATGTTTCGACAATGCACTGCATGGTGAGGCCACTCTGATCTTGTATATGTGTTCTCTGATTCTCTCTTTCAATTTGCGGTCAGTTTTACCTATATAAAACGCACAGCACTGTGTGCAGGTCGCTAAATAGACTACATGTGTAGTATCACAGGAGGCCGCAGCTGTAAAAACAAATTCCTGTCCTGTGTTCGGATGTATAAAGCTATCTGTTTCTTTGATGAAATTACAATAATTGCATCTACTACATTTCCTGGTCATGCTGCTTTTCACACAGCTCACAGTTTCACATATTCTGTTCGGTCCACATAACATCCTATATAGGTTATGTTTATTCTTATATGTGAACCTAGGAGAGTGATCAATCACTCCTGATATATCTAAATCAGTGAGAAGAATGTCCCAGTGCTTCCTATAAATGTCCTTCACATATCTAACATCCTGTGTGTAAAATATTGGTATCCTAAGTCTATCACTGCTATCATGTACTGCGTCCAATTCTTTGCATCCATCATTTCTATTAGCAAAGTATGGAAACACTCTACCTTTCCTCAGCTCATTTATATCTTTCATGTTGGCATCTATTTCATCAGGTAAGTAACTTCTATCCAAAAACATATTCCTCAATTCAGACATTCTATTATCAAAGCTTATATTATCAGAGTGTAATCTAGATATCCTCATAGCTTGTCCTCTGACAATGTTGTTAAAAACATGTGCTGGATGCATGCTACTACGATGTAATAGATGATTACGATAGCAGCTTTTCCTATGCACACCTGTGTTCAAGAGGCCACTCGGCAATCTCTGAATATAAACATCCAGGAATTATATCAACTCTATTGAGTTATCCATTGTAAACTTGAGATAGTCCGTGTGGGTGTTTATATCTCTATGGAATTCTAAGAGTTGTTGTTCGTCTCCTTTCCAAATAATAAAAAGGTCATCAATGAAACGGGTGTAAAATGACACATAATTCTGATATGCAGTGTTCTCAAATAGAGTTAAACTCCCAGCATGCCATGACAAGGTTGGCGTAGCTATTGGCACAAGAAGTGCCCATAGCTACACCATCCTTTTGAATGTATAACTGATTGTCAAATATAAACACATTGTTCATAAGTACTAACTCCATGAGTTCACAGATAACTTCAATCTTGCTCATAGAGAATGTACCATCTTTCTCTAAGCATTGACTAATACAGGTAATGCCATCCAAATTCGGAATGACAGTAAATAAAGACTGTACATCTAGGGTGACTAGTATATCCCTCTCGCCTTCCTTAACTGCATGTGTCTTGTCATATAACATGAGTAGGAACTGTTTTGTGTCTCTCAATATATGTTCATACTTATTAACGATTGGTCTCAGTAAGTATTCTAGATAGAGCGATATGGGTTCCGTTACCCACCCTCTCCCGGCCACAATTGGTCTCATTGGGGGGGTCTCTCCCATCTTTATGGATCTTGGGCATCCCTTGTATACAAGGTATGATTGGATGTTCTACAATAAAATATCTGTAAAGTTCTTCGTTAATTTTCCCTTCAAGTAATAGAACGTCAAGTTTGGTTGTGACCCTATTCATAATTATATTAAGTGTATGTGTGTCAATCTTCTCATAAAATTTTGTATCTCCGAGCATCAAATGCATCTTGGTTTTGTAGTATTCCATGTCCATCACTACTATGGGGCCCCCTTTGTCGGCCGGTCTTAACATAATGCTACCATCATTCCTTAAGTTATTCAGTGCTCTTCTCTGCGGGTTGAGGTTCCCTGTCCACTTCTTACTTTTATTAAAACTATCATTTGCATATAGATCTTTCTCCACCAACTTTAAAAATGCTTCTATCAATGGATGGTTATTCGGGACATATGTGCTAGGTTTCCTAAATTTATGTAATTCTGATGTAGTACCAGCGAAATCAAGTTTAATCTGTAAATTACGAGTAAACAATTTAAGATCAATGATATTATCAGTAATATCACTTTTCTGAGAAGGAATGAATGTAGTACCTTTCTCTAATACATAACATTCATCCAAGGAAAGTGTTTTCTTGGATATATTCCAAATTAATGATTCTTGCTCCCTTGCCATAATTTCTTTATAGTAGGTCCTGGCTGTGGATGGTCTGCTGGCCTCTTTCTCTGTCGGCCTCTGCTCATTGATCGTTCTCTCCCCTCCCCCCACCTCTCCATTGTGATGCAATTGGGAAAGGGGCTGTATGGGGGAAGCCATGGTTCGATGTGCTATCCAAGGGTACATTTGATTTTTTCTTTCCTACTTCAAAACTACCTTTGCTAGTACTATCACTATTTGTATCAATATGTTCACATATGTCTATACGAGTATTAGCTTCCTCAAGAACGGAAATATTGTGTATATTGCTAATGGGTGACATGCTTTGTATGTCTATACCATCGTGGTGTACCATAGCTGCAGTAACCACCAGGTTCCGCTTCCCACCACCTTGTGGTAGGTTAGCTTTTATATTAACATCACTATTACTATTACCTTGCCTGTCTTTCTGTTGTATAGGGGGATCTGGGGGGTTGTTATCAAAATTCTTCACTGTGTTGTTCACCCTGGGCCAAGTGAAGACATTCCCCTTTTAAAATCGTCAGTGTCCCTCTTAATCTTATCACGTTTTTGCTGTAATAATCTCTTTTCATACATAAACACATTATCCAACATTTTATCCATATACACATCTATTACTTGTTTAGGATACATATTATATAAGCTTAGTTGTTGTTGCTGAATATTTTCCCTCAAAGAAATTTCTTGAGGCAAAAAGTACTTATTCAAAAGTTCCATATATTTAATGCTAGTTTCAAGGTTAATCTGCTGCCACATGCACAGCAGATCTTTATAAACAGTACCTGTGGTGGGCATTTTAAGAATCCTCAGGCCCCTGGGTACAATTTTGCGTGCAATGCACACCTCGAAATGTTGGCGTTGTAACTGGAGGCGTTTAAGTCTCAGAAAGTCCCCTTCCATCTCCTGTACAAGTGTCGTTAATCCATGGTATTCCTTTTCTGAGGTTCCATTGTCATCTGTCTCAGTAAGAGCATGGTAGTGCAAAAGTGGATTTACTTCACCAGTTATTACATTTTGAAACCTAGTCTTGCTCTGTCTGTTGGTTTCCCTTTGACTAAGTAGTACTTCCGGTGTATATGGAAGTTCAATCGGTGTGTCAATAGATTTTGACTCTGCCATGGAATATACGTGAGCAACAATGTGTATAATGAAAATAAAATGCAAAAAAACGCTCACGTGTTATTCCACTTCCCACAAAACGTACTGTTGCTAAGAAGAAAAAAGAAAATGTGTGGGAAGCAATGTGCAGAGTAGGTTTTAAATCCCAAGTAGTTCACTATAAAGTTCCAAATACAATACGAATCAGGTTCAGATGTCTCCTCAATGTAAACAGCCTATGCAGGCAGTTGCTGACACCCAAAACCAGCGGGTGTGTTCCTCTTCCTAGTAGTTCAGCCACAAACTCTTGTTAGTGCAACTCCACAAAACTATAGCTTGTCATGCACAATCAAGTAAATACAAGCGTTAAGCGGAGGTTATAAATATTTATTAAATAAAAACGGCAAGCGCTTTCAACTTGTGGTCTTCTTCAGGCCAATAACAACTAAAGTGCTTGGTGCAAACATTTAAATATACAAACATTAAAAATGCAATGATGTCACATCCTCAATTAATTGAAGTGCATACATTGTTTAAAAATTAAAGGGACAGGAAGTGCTGCCCTAATTTCAAGCATAGCTTGTTGTAAGCAACTTCTAAAATCATGAATAAAACATAAAAATATATATAGAGCATAAAAATATATGGCATGTATATATATATATATATATATATATATATATATATATATATATATATATATATATATATATATAGTCAGCCATACTGTATTGTTAAACAATCAATCTTATAAACATGCTTTATACATAAAAAAATGATATTTCTATTCTTTTAACAGAGCTAAAAAAATGTGCATCCACACATGTCATGTGTGGAATGCATGCATCCAAATATCCATGTCATGTACTAATAGAAGTGGAACAGAGAGATGGAACTGGGATGTTGCATGTGTGCATTTGTAAAAAAAATATGTGTAAGCGGATAACGATAAAGTATATGTGTATGTCTATATGTGTAAATTATACACATATATAAGGCAGTTGACAATGAGACTATGTGATATTATATCAAATGTCCTAAATGAATACTATGCAAAAGGGGACAGAAGGGGGGGGGGAGAAATGACAAGATTAAAGGAAGTGTGGAGGGGGAAAAAATGTGAGGTAAATGGGGGGAAGAAGTGAAGGAAAAAAGTGAAAGAAACAAATAGAAATGTCAAGGTGTAAGTAGATAGGTATGAGATATATGGTGCTCAATGGCGTAGTGACCTAGATTTCAGCATGGGTTTAATGGATACCCTGTCATTGAGGCCAGGGTGACAATCAGCTCTAAGTCTGATAATCCATTTGGTCTCCTTTGCTTCAGTTAAATTCTGGATGTCACCTCTCCTCAATGTGGGTTCATTCACCTGTATCACTTGAAACTTAAATGTGTGTTGTTTAGAGGTATTAATCACATGTTTTGACAATGCATTGCATGGTGAGGCCACTCTGATCTTGTATATGTGTTCTCTGATTCTCTCTTTCAATTTGCGGTCAGTTTTACCTATATAAAACGCACAGCACTGTGTGCAGGTTGCTAAATAGACTACATGTGTAGTATCACAGGAGGCCGCAGCTGTAAAAACAAATTCCTGTCCTGTGTTCGGATGTATAAAGCTATCTGTTTCTTTGATGAAATTACAATAATTGCATCTACTACATTTCCTGGTCATGCTGCTTTTCACACAGCTCACAGTTTCACATATTCTGTTCGGTCCACATAACATCCTATATAGGTTATGTTTATTCTTATATGTGAACCTAGGAGAGTGATCAATCACTCCTGATATATCTAAATCAGTGAGAAGAATGTCCCAGTGCTTCCTATAAATGTCCTTCACATATCTAACATCCTGTGTGTAAAATATTGGTATCCTAAGTCTATCACTGCTATCATGTACTGCGTCCAATTCTTTGCATCCATCATTTCTATTAGCAAAGTATGGAAACACTCTACCTTTCCTCAGCTCATTTATATCTTTCATGTTGGCATCTATTTCATCAGGTAAGTAACTTCTATCCAAAAACATATTCCTCAATTCAGACATTCTATTATCAAAGCTTATATTATCAGAGTGTAATCTAGATATCCTCATAGCTTGTCCTCTGACAATGTTGTTAAAAACATGTGCTGGATGCATGCTACTATGATGTAATAGATGATTACGATAGCAGCTTTTCCTATGCACACCTGTGTTCAAGAGGCCACTCGGCAATCTCTGAATATAAACATCCAGGAATGATATCAACTCTAACCACGATGGTATAGACATACAAAGCATGTCACCCATTAGCAATATACACAATATTTCCGTTCTTGAGGAAGCTAATACTCGTATAGACATATGTGAACATATTGATACAAATAGTGATAGTACTAGCAAAGGTAGTTTTGAAGTAGGAAAGAAAAAATCAAATGTACCCTTGGATAGCACATCGAACCATGGCTTCCCCCATACAGCCCCTTTCCCAATTGCATCACAATGGAGAGGTGGGGGAGGGGGAGAGAACGGTCAATGAACAGAGGCCGACAGAGAAAGAGGCCAGCAGACCATCCACAGCCAGGACCTACTATAAAGAAATTATGGCAAGGGAGCAAGAATCATTAATTTGGAATATATCCAAGAAAACACTTTCCTTGGATGAATGTTATGTATTAGAGAAAGGTACTACATTCATTCCTTCTCAGAAAAGTGATATTACTGATAATATCATTGATCTTAAATTGTTTACTCGTAATTTACAGATTAAACTTGATTTCGCTGGTACTACATCAGAATTACATAAATTTAGGAAACCTAGCACATATGTCCCGAATAACCATCCATTGATAGAAGCATTTTCAAAGTTGGTGGAGAAAGATCTATATGCAAATGATAGTTTTAATAAAAGTAAGAAGTGGACAGGGAACCTCAACCCCGCACAGAGAAGAGCACTGAATAACTTAAGGAATTTTGGTAGCATTATGTTAAGGCCGGCCGACAAAGGGGGCCCCACAGTAGTGATGGACATGGAATACTACAAAACCAAGATGCATTTGATGCTTGGAGATACAAAATTTTATGAGAAGATTGACACACATACACTTAATATAATTATGAATAGGGTCACAACCAAACTTGACGTTCTATTACTTGAAGGGAAAATTAACGAAGAACTTTACAGATATTTTATTGTAGAACATCCAATCATACCTTGTATACAAGGGATGCCCAAGATCCATAAAGATGGGAGAGACCCCCCAATGAGACCAATTGTGGCCGGGAGAGGGTGGGTAACGGAACCCATATCGCTCTATCTAGAATACTTACTGAGACCAATCGTTAATAAGTATGAACATATATTGAGAGACACAAAACAGTTCCTACTCATGTTATATGACAAGACACATGCAGTTAAGGAAGGCGAGAGGGATATACTAGTCACCCTAGATGTACAGTCTTTATTTACTGTCATTCCGAATTTGGATGGCATTACCTGTATTAGTCAATGCTTAGAGAAAGATGGTACATTCTCTATGAGCAAGATTGAAGTTATCTGTGAACTCATGGAGTTAGTACTTATGAACAATGTGTTTATATTTGACAATCAGTTATACATTCAAAAGCATGGCGTAGCTATGGGCACTTCTTGTGCCAATAGCTACGCCAACCTTGTCATGGCATGCTGGGAGTTTAACTCTCTATTTGAGAACACTGCATATCAGAATTATGTGTCATTTTACACCCGTTTCATTGATGACCCTTTTATTATTTGGAAAGGAGACGAACAACAACTCTTAGAATTCCATAGAGATATAAACACCCACACGGACTATCTCAAGTTTACAATGGATAACTCAATAGAGTTGATATCATTCCTGGATGTTTATATTCAGAGATTGCCGAGTGGCCTCTTGAACACAGGTGTGCATAGGAAAAGCTGCTATCGTAATCATCTATTACATCGTAGTAGCATGCATCCAGCACATGTTTTTAACAACATTGTCAGAGGACAAGCTATGAGGATATCTAGATTACACTCTGATAATATAAGCTTTGATAATAGAATGTCTGAATTGAGGAATATGTTTTTGGATAGAAGTTACTTACCTGATGAAATAGATGCCAACATGAAAGATATAAATGAGCTGAGGAAAGGTAGAGCGTTTCCATACTTTGCTAATAGAAATGATGGATGCAAAGAATTGGACGCAATACATGATAGCAGTGATAGACTTAGGATACCAATATTTTACACACAGGATGTTAGATATGTGAAGGACATTTATAGGAAGCACTGGGACATTCTTCTCACTGATTTAGATATATCAGGAGTGATTGATCACTCTCCTAGGTTCACATATAAGAATAAACATAACCTATATAGGATGTTATGTGGACCGAACAGAATATGTGAAACTGTGAGATGTGTGAAAAGCAGCATGACCAGGAAATGTAGTAGATGCAATTATTGTAATTTCATCAAAGAAACAGATAGCTTTATACATCCGAACACAGGACAGGAATTTGTTTTTACAGCTGCAGCCTCCTGTGATACTACACATGTAGTCTATTTAGCGACCTGCACACAGTGCTGTGCGTTTTATATAGGTAAAAACTGACCGCAAATTGAAAGAGAGAATCAGAAAACACATATACAAGATCAGAGTGGCCTCACCATGCAGTGCATTGTCGAAACATGTGATTAATACCTCTAAACAACACACATTTAAGTTTCAAGTGATACAGGTGAATGAACCCACATTGAGGAGAGGTGATATCCAGAATTTAACTGAAGCAAAGGAGACCAAAGGGATTATCAGACTTAGAGCTGATTGTCACCCTGGCCTCAGTGACAGGGTATCCATTAAACCCATGCTGAAATCTAGGTCACTACGCCATTGAGCACCATGTATCTCATACTTATCTACTTACACCTTGACATTTCTATTTGTTTCTTTCACTTTTTTCCTTCACTTCTTCCCCCCCCCCCTTTCCCTCACATTCATTCCCCCTCCACACTTCCTTTAATCTTGTCACTTCTCCCCCACACACCCTCCTTTCCCTTTTGCATAGTATTCATTTAGGGCATTTGATATAACATCACATAGTCTTATTGTCAACTGTCTTTATATATGTGTATAATTTACACATATAGACATACACATATACTTTATGCGTTATCCGCTTACACATATATTTTTTTACAAATGCACACATGCAACATCCCAGTTCAATCTCTCTGTTCCACTTCTATTAGTACATGACATGGATATTTGGATGCATGCATTCCACACATGACATGTGTGGATGCACATTTTTTTAGCTCTGTTAAAAGAATAGAAATATCATTTTTTTATGTATAAAGCATGTTTATAAGATTGATTGTTTAGCAATACAGTATGGCTGACTATATATATATATATATATATATATATATATATATATATATATATATATATATATACATGCCATATATTTTTATGCTCTATATATATTTTTATGTTTTATTCATGATTTTGGAAGTTGCTTACAACAAGCTATGCTTGAAATTAGGGCAGCACTTCCTGTCCCTTTAATTTTTAAACAATGTATGCACTTCAATTAATTGAGGATGTGACATCATTGCATTTTTAATGTTTGTATATTTAAATGTTTGCACCAAGCACTTTAGTTGTTATTGGCCTGAAGAAGACCACAAGTTGAAAGCGCTTGCCGTTTTATTTAATAAATATTTATAACCTCCGCTTAACGCTTGTATTTACTTGATTGTGCATGACAAGCTATAGTTTTGTGGAGTTGCACTAACAAGAGTTTGTGGCTGAACTACTAGGAAGAGGAACACACCCGCTGGTTTTGGGTGTCAGCAACTGCCTGCATAGGCTGTTTACATTGAGGAGACATCTGAACCTGATTCGTATTGTATTTGGAACTTTATAGTGAACTACTTGGGATTTAAAACCTACTCTGCACATTGCTTCCCACACATTTTCTTTTTTCTTTATATCATAAGTGTGTTCATAAATCCATGTTTTAAGTGTTCTTTCTGTTTTTCCAATGAAATAAACTGAACACTGATCACACTTCGCTAAATAAACCACTCTAATTGTTCCACGGTTCCCTTTCTGGAAAACTACCTTGCTATTAAGTTTATTTTCAAGTGTCAAAGCACATGCCTTAAAAATATAGGAACAATGCCCACAAGGATGAGTCCCTCTGTCAGTATTCAAAGTTTCAGGTTTTTTGTTTTCAAACAATTATTTGAAATTCTTTGCAGTTTTGGAAATGAAAATGGGTTCAGATTCCACCATCTCATGAATGTCCTTACTGACTTAGAAAATGTTCCATTTGTGTTTCACAATGCCTCTGATGTCACCAGAAAACTGGTTATGTTCTACTACTAATGATTTTTCAAAATTACAGTCATGTTTCTTGTCCAGTATTTTGGTAAACCTGATCAAAGTAGGGCTTTATAGTAGTCCCCCAACCATCATATACGTTCTTAATCAAATCATAGACTAACTTTTCAGGGTATCCTCTTGCTATAAACATTTGTTTAAGCTTAACTAGTTCATCCCACAGCTCCTCATGTTGTGATGTCATCCTTGCAACCCCAATTGCCTGACCTTTTACCAAACTTTTCTTGTGGATGTAAGGATGGCAGCTAGAATAATGAAAATAGGTGGTGCAAAAAGTTTCTTTTCTATAAATGTTAGATTTAAACCCAACTGGTTTAAATCTATGAGAGTATAAAAATAATTAATCCTTTCCCTATTATAGCTATCGAATTACCACTTCACCAAAATTTATATGCTTAAGACAATAAGTTTTAAAGTTTAACAGAATGAGACTTTACAACATCGGAAATTAGAACATCGAATTACGTACATATTTTAAATGCAGATCTTGGTACAGTCAGGATGAGGAAACCTACTCTTTTCCTTAGTGTAGTGCGATCTCAGAGTTAGTATATATAATTTGCAGGGGGGGCACAGCCCCTCACGGGGGGGGGTGAAGGGGGGCTTGCACCACTGCAAAAATGTAAAACAAATTTGTCATACATGTAAATTTTATATACCAAGTCCAAGCTCACACTTCCTGATCCTGACTGTACAGTGATTTTCATTTAAAATATATACCTAGTTCAATAGTCTAATGTTGTGAAGTCTCATTCTATTGAACTTTCAATCCTCTGTCTCATTCATGTAAATTTCAGTGATGTGGTAATTCAATAGATGGGTCTACTTCAAATCAGCAAAAGCTGACATCGTCAAAACACACTTAATTGAGACAGATTTGTCAAATATGCATATCATTGAAACCTGACAACATTGAATCCAGAATATCGACAATAAGTCTCTGATGTGCAGTTACCTGCCCACTGTTAAACTACCTATAAGTATGCCCTTTCCTTCATGTTAATATGATCTCGGAGTTGATATAGTTAATTTCTGGGGATGTGGGTGCTGCATGGGAGCTTGTCCCCCTGCGTAAATGCTGTTTTTCAGTTATTGTAGATTTGTAATTATTTCTTGGAGTCCTGTTTCTTTAAGGACATGTAGAGTTAT
Organism: Protopterus annectens; assembly: GCF_019279795.1. Taxonomy (NCBI): domain Eukaryota; kingdom Metazoa; phylum Chordata; order Ceratodontiformes; family Protopteridae; genus Protopterus; species Protopterus annectens. The sequence goes on from NC_056741.1 coordinate 1,389,998,173, forward strand.
AGGAAGATGTCAGAGTGGATGGTCTGTGTATGGTGTAGGGTGAGTTCTTTATTTATGTAAGTGTTTGAAGGTTTTAGTTGGTTTATTAAACTATTTTTAGTTGGCTGATTGGTTAGATGCATCCAGTGTTCTGGGATTCGATTATGTCAAATTTTGATGATGTGCATATTTGGCAAACTTGCCTCGATTAATTGAGTTTCAGCAATGTCAGCTTTCATTGATTTGAAGCAACCCATGTATGTGTGTGTGTGTATTTATATATATATATATATATATATATATATATATATATATATATATATATCCCTGCTGCATTCTCTATGCACACCTTCATAGAATGATTCCAGCTGGGAGGTGGTGTGTTCTGCTTTTGCTGCTTCACAACTCTCCAGCTACCTCCAGACTCTCCAGTTTATGCATCAAAGTCTCCACTTTTCTCCCATCCCTTCTACCCACCCATTAATGATACACAAAACTTCACTAAACTTACTTCACACTTCCCTCCTAGAAGAACAGTCGCCTTCTAATAACAGTTGCTTACCTTATTTCTCCAGGTTCACTTATCAATTTTAAATCCCTTATTCTTGTTATTACATTGCAAGATCAAAGAGCTTGACCCCCCCCCCCCCACACTAGAAAACATACCCATGGATGCACCTCATGAGTCAAACAATCTACTCCCTTGGTTTATACTCTGCAAAGACTTCCTTATCACACCTATTCTCCATGTTTATAACTTCTGTTTAACTCAAAACATAATGCCAGGCATATGGAAACCTGCTCTGTCAACCCCCTTTCCAAACAGCCTCAGCCAGAAAATACATCACACTTCTGCTCTATCTCCATCCTCCCTAAACCTGGAAAAATGCTTGAAGAACAAATATACAGCCAACTGTTCACATATATCCAACAGTACAATTCCCTCACTCTTAAACACCATGGAATTGGGACTGGACAGAGCACAATGATAGCACTATAGTCAATTACAGATAAGATCCTTCTCAACATTAACATAGGAAACCTTTCAGGAGCTCTCTTCGTTGACTTTAAACAGCTTTTTTTAACAAGAAACATCTTTATTGAATTATCACTTATGACATAGTCAATCATACATTAAGATAAATGAAAACAAACCATACAGACATATTTTCATTTCCAACATTATGTATCACTTGTCAATCTATTCAGTCATTGTCAGTCAAACATTACATACCTCACTCATTTCCTGTATTCTGTTAAACCTCAATACTCCTCCAAAACATTATTCTACATGTATTGCTCCCCAATTTCCCATTTTTTATATAATTTCCTCCTACCATTTTCTAAAAAAATCCCGCATCCAGTTATTTTATCTCTGTTACTATACTCACTGCTTTTAGTACAGTTGGTTTATTTAATTCTATTTTCTTGTAATTGCTTTTTTGGCAGCCACCAGAATTAAACTCGGCAAGGCCTTATTTTGTCTAGGCAATTCCAGTTCTGCAAAAATCATTTCCCTTGTTACACCAATTTGCTCACCTAGTATTTCTGTCAGAGTAGTCTGCGAGGAATTTTTAAAATCTGTCAAATTATTACACTCCCAAAAACTATGTTCCCAGTTATTTCTTTCTTCTGCATCAAACCTCCAATATTTGTAATCTACCTGAGGAAAAATTCTTTAGAGTCTGCTTGGAGTATAAAAATATCTATACAAACACTTCCAGGCAAAGTTCCTAAATCTTCTAGACTTTGTTGCATATTTGTGAGCCCTACAAATATCCTCTCATTTATTCTTTGTGAATTTCTCATCCAGTGTTTCTTCCCAATCTTTTCATGCAGTATTTTATATACCCTATTAATTACCCCTTTTTAACAGCAGCTTTTGTTCTAGATTCTACTAAAACCTCTACCAGTATTGGTCTTTCACTTAAGATCCCCCATTTCTTTCTCTTTATTTGTACTCTGATATCTAGCCTAAATAGAGAAGGCAATTTCTAGCCTGAAGTCCAATGAATTATTGGCCTCTTCCCATTCTATGACATTTCCCTCTTTAATTATTTGCTCCCAATATCTTGGTTCCTTTGCCAGTTTTCTCCAGTAAATTTAAGCCCCCTCTTGTTTATTCTCTGTAATCCTAATTGCAGTCATACCTATCATCAGAATCTCCTCTCTCCATTCCAGTGTTAGCTTAGTTTTATAAATAGTTTATTCTACTTTATGAATATAATATTCTGTATGATTACTGTTATTCTCCTTAAGGACCTGCATCCAAAATCCCAGTCTCTCCTTGTTTCTTGAGCTACCCCCCTTGTTTCACCATCCACCCTTTTCACCTTGAATTACAGTTTTCTGTTTGTCCTCTGTACAGGAGTCTTAAGTGTGTAGCTCTGAAATACCCATTCAAATCAGGTAATCCCAAATCACCTTGTTCTCTTGAAAGGATCACCTTATCCCCTGTTGACTCTTGCCTTTTTCTCCTCCCATACAAAATCCTTCAACTCTTTATTAATTGCTATCCACAACTTCACCTCTGGTTGATAAAAATATGCCTGACTTGTCTATAAAACTAAAGGGACTAAAAACATTTTCACTGCTTCTGCCTTGCTATTCACATCCATAAAACAGAGCTTCCAATTTCTCAGTTTTTGTATTATCTTTTGTTTAGTCTCTTCCCACATATCCTTAGCTGCCATAACAGAATTATTTTTAACATATACTCCTAAGCATTTCATTTTATCGTGTCCCCATAAATATGGTGTGGTTGACTCGATTTGTGCGTGGGTATATAGTTTACACCTATTGTCTTTGTTTTAGCTTCACTGATTTTGTATCCCGAAAAGACTTGTATGTTCCACAACACTGAAATGGCCTTTTCTAGTTTTATCAGGTACAAAATAAAATTATCTGCAAACAAAACCAGCTTTTCTTGGCTACCATATCAATTAAATCCTTGAATTTCTGAGTCTCTTATTTTATTTGCCAATGGTTCAAAATATAATACAAATAACAAAGGAGAGAGGACACCCCAGCCTGGTACCTTTGCTCAAACAGAGCTTATCAGAGAGGAATGCCCACACTTTAATTTTCACCTCTAAACCTTCATTTATCCTCCAAATCAACTTAGAATTTTATCAGGGAATGCAAATGCGTCCATCTACCTACTCATAAAATCCAGTTTACTGTGTCAATTGATTTCTTTACATCAAGGCCCGCCAACAGCAGTGGTATTTTCTTATATTCTGCTTCCCTGTGGATCATCATTGTTCTATTAATGTTGTCAAATGTTTGCCTCCCCTCCACAAAACCACACTGATCCATGTTTATCCATTTTGGCTTCACCTTTGCCATTCGTTTAGCCACAATAGACATAAAAACTTTATAATCATGGTTTAGAATTGAAATGGGCTTATATGAATCTGGATCTGAAGGGTCTTTATCTTCTTTAGGTATTACAACCACCACAGCTTTCTTCCTTGTTGTTGGTGTTTCTCCTCCTTTTAAAATACTGTTAAACAGATCCAGATCTTTATCACTTTCTTCCCTCCTAGCTTCCAAACTTCCACAGGAATACCATTTATTCCTGGATACTTTCCTATATGACCTTAAAAAAGCTCTTGATCTTATTGACCACTTCCTGCTTCTTCACTCCCTCCAAGAAATTGAGATCAGCCCCAACACTATTACTTGATTCCAACATTTCTTAAATAATTTGTATTTCATAGTCAGAGGAATGTCCCTAGGATCCATACTTGCCCCACTGTTGCTTTCAATCATTATTAACAAACTACCCTCTGACCTCACTAACCTTCCTATCACTTTTTATGCAAATAACACAGTTATCCTCTGATCCAATTCCTCATATTCAGCTGCTCAAAACAGCGTCAGTATGATCTCCACTCCCTTAATTCTTGGCTAAACAACTATAAACTACTCCTAACCCCCTTCAAAAAATTGTATGATATTTGGAACCTCATAAAAGCTGAAAAAACCTGCAAAACATTCTCAGCATCACAGATCTCAAAGGTTCCTCAATGAAACAACCATGTCCTTTAAGTACTTAGGTTAGGTTTATGGCTAGACCAATCAATTAACTTCCAAAGCTACACTGAAAATACCATAAGAAAAATCAGTTCTGTTTTATTCTGCTACTGGAAAATATCAGATAAAGCTGCAAAAGGCAAAAAAGTCCTTCTTGCTCAATTCTCTCCTTTCTTGTATCACTTCTACTTTGACCTTCAGTTCTCAGCCACTGCTTCCCTCTCATATTTACTACTAAAATTAATCCACATTTGTTTTATGCTTTGTTAATAATATTTACACATTGCCTGAATTGTTTGTGGGGTTCTCTGCCAACTCTGATTACTTCATATTTGTGAATTTGTTTTGTTTTACTTTTTGTGAATTTTTTCACCAAGGCTATACCTGCAAGTGGTCTTTTGTGATCAATGTGCTTCCTCAGTAAACAAACTATATAAATATATACATACTACACTCACACACACACACACACACACACACACACACACAAAACCCCTTAGTTAGGCAAGTTTGGTAGAGGTTTCACTTTTCAGGTGACCCACACTGTCTAGTTAAATGACTTGGAAAATGAGGGGATCAAACCCAAAATACTTTAGCTTCTTAATGAAGCAGCTGAAATGAAGGGTGATGGAAATTCATTGCTCTGCTGTGTGTTCTTTGTACACATAAAGCAAAGAAAAATAGCAGCAAGGAGAACTGCCATCTTCCAAGGTTGGTGTCATGTACGTTCTATCAATAGCAAAAGCAGAAAATGTTATTGTAAAATAAATATATTTTAATGTAACATGTTTGAAAAAGATATCACACCCTGATAATGTAGGAAGTTAAAGACCACTTAACTTGCTTTCTGTTCAGGTAAACAATCAGTTTTTAAAGTATGCCTTTCCTGGTTGGTTCTATTCTCTGCACTAAAACATTCATCAGTTTGCAGACTGCTTCATTCTGCCAAAATTCTGATTTCTGTTTCAAGGCTGGCCTTATGCACAGGTAAACTAGGCAACCTTCTAGGGGGCCATGCTTGGAGAGGTGTTCTTTCTAATTTACTTATTTATTTTTAGAGCAACACATACATCATTTTGTTGCTCTAAAAATGAATGAAATGTGGTGCCTGCAACAGCAAAATGCACCTGTTGTGCAGAGTCACAAGTGCTGCAGGAGGGAGGTCTGCAAAGTAAGGTTAGAATTGAACATTGCAAGATCAAGGAGTAGAGCCCACATAATATTCACATGGAAAGTGAGAGGACTATCAAAGACAAAGTCAAAGTAAACTTTACTGTTATTTAAAACTACACACGTGTAGCTTACATGAAATTTCATGCATCAGCTCAATTCCTGGATTACAAAAGGAAAGTGAAACAACACATACAGGTAGAGGAATAAACATAACTAACAAATACAATAGTACTCCCAATAAATGCAAGAAACAGCAACAACATTTACCAACACTCATGCACGAAAAGAATCCCCTCCCCTGAGTTAAATTAACTACCCTATTCAAAGTAATACAAAACACACCACAAATTGAAATGCCTTTGTTATTTGGCTAATATTGCACTTGAGTGAGTTAAATAATACTGACTATGGATATAATAAATAAATATCCCACTTACTTGGAATATATGTAAGTATATATTGCACAAATAAATAAAAATTTACTTATTATGTGTCCAGACCCCTGGGACTAGTACCCGAGTTCAGAAGTCTAATCACTGTAGGGTAGAAACTGTTACTGAATCTTGTAGTCCTGCAGCGGATGCTGCAATATCTCCTGCCCAATGCCAGATGCTTAAACAGTCCATGCACAAGATTTGTGTTGTCCTGTATTATTTTGGCGGCCTTTCAGATGCTTCTTGCAGAATAAAGATGCTGTATCAATGGAAGACTGGAACCTCTTACCATCTCTGCAACCCTCACCACTCTTTGTAGTGCCTTACTTTCTATAACTGTACAGCTTCCGAACCACACTGTGAAGCTGCAGGTGAGGATGCTCTCTATTGCACCTCTATAGAAGGTGGTGGGAATATGAGGAGGAAGCTTAGCTTGTTTCAGCCTTCTTTAAAAAAGGAGGCATTGGTGTGCTTTCTTGACCAGTTGGCTGGTGTTTCCCGACCATGAAAGATCCTCAGAAGAAGGTGTGGTCTGCACTCTTGTGGGAAGACAGGATAGATTCTGCCCTTCTGAGCTGGGAGTTTCTGGTTAAAGTCTTATTGTACCTGCTTATTTGAACTGTTTCTTTGTGAAATTGGTATGCCTTGTTTGCTGTAGCATAGACTAAATTCAGACCTGCTGAATCTAGCTTTGGTTGGATAACTTAAGCACAAATCCAGACCATCTTTTTTTGGAGAAGGTTCCCTTGCACCCTAGTGGCAGGAGTGTGCAGTTAGAACTTGTCTGACTGAAGACTGCTGGAATGGGGCTCAGTTTTTAGCTTTTTATTGGTTAATTGGTTAATTTGTTTAAATCAGTTTGCTCATTTGCTACTGTTATATAAAAAAATACACTTTATGCATTGCCGCTTCGCTAGGGTTAAAGTATTCCCAGCGCCATAAAGTCTGCTCTTTAAATTTTCCCTCAAAACTAGCCAGGTTTTAGTTTTAGCACTCAAATCTGTTTCTTTGAGCTCAGTACTTGTTCAGAATTTGTTGCAAGCACTAAATAAGCTACAAATAAACCAAGAAAAAAGCGCTATTGTTGCAAGTCCCCAAACCACAGTTTATTGACACAAAAATCCACAAAAATTAAGCGCTTTCCTCAATCCAGTTGACTTCATCAGAATAACCAACACCACCGGGGCACTGACAGCAATTGATGGACTTCAATTCTTCGAAGAAGAAAGCTGCAACCTTCAATCACTCAGTCTTAACTGTGAGGAGTAGAACGAGGACTGCGAAAAAGTTTTTTTTCGCAGTCCTCGTTCCACTCCTCACAGTCGAGACTGAGTGATTGAAGGTTGCAGCTTTCTTCTTTGAAGAATTGAAGTCCATCAATTGCTGTCAGCGCCCTGGTGGTGTTGGTTATTCTGATGAAGTCAACTGGATTGACGAAAGCACTTAATTTCTGTGGATTTTTGTGTCAATAAACTGTGGTTTGGGGACTCGCAACAATAGTGCTTTTTTCTTGGTTTATTTGTGAATTCTGAGCACTATTACACCACTTTTTTGCTTTAACTAAATAAGCTACAAACTACTACAGCACTCAATTTTCCACACTTGTCTAGAGGAAAATAGTTTTTAGTACTTAATAAATAAGCACCTATCCAGGCATGTCTAAGGGTCAGCTCCCGGTGTTTTCTCCTGTCTACCTGATGAATCTGGGCATCTTGGGGCAATGCAGCAATTGCCTCATGTACACAGACAACCCACTCCTCCTACCACCTACACTACAACCTGTGAGAGATGCACTTATATAGCCAAACTGGAAGCAAATCTCTCTTCACCCAAGACTGGACTAGACAGTCAAGAGGAGAAGGTAAACACTTGCACCACACCACACTCATTACATAGTCCCTCAAAACCTACACCACCAAAACAGACACATAGAAACACAAAACACACACCTAAATTCACGGAGGTTCTCAATAAAAATCTGCTCAAGCAACAGAGACCTCCAAAGCAGAAACGTAAGCACCCTCCACCCCCCAACACAACCCAAATGACACATAGACCACAAACTCAGTGTGCCACTCAACCACAGCCCATAAGGCATAACAAAGTAACCAACACTCTAGTCATAGGTGACTCTGTAGTCAGGCACACTGATGTTCCACTCACCAGGCTAAAAAAGAAAGTTACTGTCAGCTGCCTGTCGGGTGCCAGGATCCACCACATAATACATGCACTCAGGTCACTCCACAACAAGTATAAATATGACTCTGTCATTGTCCATGTTGGTGTGAATGACCAGAGATGTACCTCCCTGGATTACATGAAAAGAGACATCGTGGAGCTCTCCCATTTTGTAGCCCAGGCAGGCATGACCCTAGCCCTGAGTAGCATCCTGCCATCACCCAGAATGATACCACAGTACAAGGACAAAATGATTGACTTCAACAATTGGCTAAGCTTCTGGTGTCATTCTAAGGGGAATGCAGTATCTGTCTGCCTGGGATGACATGATCAAGAGACCATGATGCTTTGCCAGAGATGGCCTGCACCTGTTGCCCTTGGGATTCCGGATACTGGCTAAGGCTCTTGCCACTCCTATAGTGCCTTTTTTAGGCAAGGTTCAAATGACAAATTCACCCCTGTAACAAGTACAAGCAAGCAAAATCTGAGGGTAATGTTACTCAATGCTAGAAGTCTAAACCTCAAAATGCATTCACTCGAGGCACTCCTTAAAATGGAGAACATCAACATCTTTGCAGTGACAGAGACCTGGTTCAAGGCTCCAGATAGCACCCCTGCATTACCAGGCTATAATTCATAACACACCTTTCAGCCACCTAACCTGGACCAAACCACTAAAGGTGGAGGAGTGTCCATATTCATTAAGGATATCCACACCACCAGGCTAGTTGCTCAGCATAATGCATCCAAGATTATCCAAATGCAACTAACTCTGGGCAAGACTGCAATCCAAATTGTAACTTGCTATAGATCCCCCACCATGCCCCAGGATTCCCACTACCCATTTCTTGATACACAGGAAAATATTAGGGTACAACCCAACACCCTCATAATGGGCGATTTCAACTATCCCACCATTAACTGGGAAAACTACTCATGTACCAACTCTTTTGCTCAATGTTTTCTGGAATTCATAAATTCCAACACCTTGGATCAACTTATTCACACTGCCACCAGGGGCAGCAGTATCCTAGACCTGGTCATTACCAACATGGGCGACCGGTGTTCCACACCAGAGGTTAATTCCTCGTTGGTCAGATCTGACTACAAGCTAATCACCCTAGACATTCACATCCGGTCCCCACCCCCCATTAGGGAAACCACCGTAAAAAAATTCTCCAAAGCCAACTTCACGCTTCTTAAGACAGAAGTGGCAAACTTCACATCACCAATGTAGATGGACATTAGAGGTACGACTGTTGAATCCTACAGAAATGCACTTTATAAGCACTTACACAAGTGCATGGATCATGCTATCCCTAACAGAACCAAGATGCTATCCTCCAAAAAAAGGAAGCCAATCTGGTGGTCCCCTGCCATAAACAAACTCTACAACAGAAGAAAGAAACTCTTGCAAAAAAGATTAAAATCCCATGATTGAAGGAACTCCCTGGTCAGCCTCATTAAGAAGCTGAGATATTTCATAAAATCCTCCAAAGGTGGTTACGAAAACAAAATCGCCTCTGATTCTAAAGACAACCACAAAGCATTCTATAGCTATGTCAAAAATCTTAATGGCAACACTCAGATCCACTCTGAGTTACAGCACAATGGCACTAAATATACAGAACCAAATGATATTGCCAACATCCTGGCAGATAGGTTCAGTGCTAACTTTACCCCTCTCTCACCCCCTAAAGGAACAATCTCTATACCGGAAGAATGCAAAGTTCCTGTAATCACAGCTGCACAGGTAAAAAAACACAGCATCCATCAGATCTGACAACATCCCAGGCTACATTCTACATGAACTACAGGATGAACTGGCACCCCACCTAAGCACCATGTTCAATCATAGCCTCACCTCAGGCTTTATGTCCACTGAATGGTGCACAGTGATGGTTATCCCACTCCACAAAGGAGGAGCCAACAATGGACCCTGGGAACTACTGCCCCATTAGCCTAATGAGCCTGGTCTGCAAGGCCATGGAATGTATCATCATGGAACTTATAAACAAAGACATTGGTAATCTCCAAACTCTGGACCCCACCCAGTTCGAGTTTGTAAAAGGAAGATCATGTCTCCTAAACCTGATAGACTTCTTTGAAGCAGTCAACAAAGCCATAGATGAGGGTAAGGTGGGTCACACAGCCTATCTAGATCTCGCCAAGGCTTTTGACACCATCCCCCACTCTGGAATTATGGATAAACTCACTAAACTAGGTATAAATCCCTATGTCACAAGATGGGTTGCCAACTGGCTCGCTGACAGAACCCACACTGTGAAAGTAGCAGACTCCAAATCCGACTTCAGAACAGTGACAAGTGGAGTGCCACAGGGTTCAGTCCTGGGTCCTCTCCTGTTTGGTATCTACTTTTCTGAAGTACAGGCTAACACAGAAGGTCTTTGGCTAATGAAGTTCACAGATGACTGCAAACTAGGAGCCATAATCGAAACTCCTAACGATGTGGACATCCTGCAAAAGGGCCTCACTGAGACAGATGCCTGGTGCCAAAGCCATGGCCTCAAGCTCAATGCCAAAAAGTGCATTGCCATCCCCTTTGGTAAAGACTCTGTACCCATGAGCTACTACATAGGTGGTAGTCTACTTAACACCGAAAGTGTGATAAGAGACCTTGGGACACAGGTGGACAGTAGTCTCTCCTTTGATAATCACATCGCCACAGTAGTCAGGAAATCCTTCTACATGGCACACCTCATCACATAAGGTTTCTCATCCAGGAAAAAAGAGGTCATTGTTCCCCTCTACTCGTCACTCAGACCCATTATAGAGTACAATGCCCCTTTTGGTATGTACCTCACAAGACATCTACAACAACTGGAAAGGTCACAGAAATACCTCACAAAGAAGATTACCGGCCTCAAACAGATGCCCTATGCAGACCATCTCAAAAAACTTCAGTTTCACTCCGTCGCATATCGCCTACCCAGAGGCGATCTCTGCCTAACATACAAAGCGATGTCAAACCCACCTGTTGGACATGCTCCACTTAAAGAAATCCCAATCCCTCCGAGCTTCACACTCTAGGGACCTAAACCTTGTCACCACAATAAACAGAACATGCTGGAGGGATAGATTCCTGTCCCAGAGATTTCCCATACTCTGGAACAAACTACCTATCTATATCAAACAAACTCCTCATTAGCACTCTTCAAGAAAAATCTTGATGATTGGATGGGAAATAGGAAATTCACCCCAGGGATCACCTCTGGGGCTCTGCTCGACAGGGGCACAGGAAAATAATTTTCTTGGGTGGCGAAAGCCAGGGTACTTTTTGGCTAGGCTTATATAGGCCCTAGGGCCAATAGCCTAGTACCTACCTATGAACTTATGAACCTATGTATACACCCAGGAAGTTTGTACTCTTAACCCTCTCCACACACTCACTGTTAATCCTGAACACTGGGTGGTTTGTTCTCCTTTTCCTGAAGTCAATGATAATCTCTTTTTTACATTCAGGTCAAGGTTGTTATTATATTATTTTTTTCCCTCACAATCAAACATTGAATACATATGCAGGTGGCTATCTTTTTTGGGATGATAAAGAAGCATTCTACTTATATATGCCTGACAGCAAATTTGTTATTTTTGTATTTGTTTTGTTTTTCAGTTTTGCCCAAGTCTGACATCAGAAGGATACACGGAATGTGGCTCTCTTTTGGGGTAGGGGGTAAGAAGACATGTTGTATATATATATATATATATATATATATATATATATATATATATATATATGTGTGTGTATATATATATATATATATATATATATATATATATATATATATATATATATATATATATATATATATATATATTACAGCAACAACTTGAATATATCATTGTGGACATTTCTCTCTTAATTTTCATTCTAAACCAGATGGGGATGCACAGAAATCATCATCATCATCATCATCATTAGCCCCTTTTTTCCCATTTTCTGCATGGAGTCAGGCTGTCATGTTAACTGTCACCATCTCTCTTAATTCAAAGCTACACTCCTGCCTTCTTCAACACACATGCCTGACTGTCACAGATCTTCTCTCACATAAACCAACCACCTCTTTGCTGAACACCCTCATTTCCTCTTACCAACTTCCTATCTGTCTTAAATCTTCTTCACCAGATTGTCCTCTGCTTTTCTGCACATGTGCCTGAATTACCATACTCTGTTCTCTTTGATCTTTTCTGCAATTGGAGCTACTTTGGCTTCTGCTCTTATGTCCTCATTTCTTCATCTGCCCCACAGTGTGCATCCTATCAGCTTTCTCAGGCACTTCATTTCCATCAGCTCTAGCTTCCTCATCTGCTCTGCCTTTACTGCCTAGGATTCTGTACCATACAGCAATACTGGTCGCACCACTGTTTTATGCACCTTACATATCAGTTTCTTTGGCATTCTTCTGTCATACATTATACCTGGAACTCTATGCCATTTGGCTGTAGTCCCTCTGATTCTAACTTTGACCTCTGGTTTCAGACTTCCCTTCTCCTCAACCTCCCCTCCCAGATATTTGAAGCTATTAATCTGTTCTACTGTCTTCTTTCCCTTTTATCTCAATCTTCACTTTGTTTTGATTTCCCCAGTTGCTGTCATTGCCACTGTCTTATCTGTACTTAGTTTCATCACATGTGCCTTCAGTTTTGCAGTCCATTCCCCTATCCTTTGATGAAATTGTTGCCCAGAGTCTGCCTGTAATGCCACATTGTCTGCATACAGCAACTTTGTTGATCTGTCCCCTCCGACCTGATTGCTAATGTAGTCCATCACCAGTATGAACAGCAGTGGGCTCAGAGATGAACACTGATGTACACCCACTCCCACTAGGAACTCATTTGTGAAACCAAACACTTTTCACACTGAACTGCTCATCTCCCATCTTACTTTTTACTATTCTATGTATCCATTTATCAATCACGCTCCCCAGAAGTTTCATGCAATGTAACAGGAGTTTGATACAGTTGTGGATGTCCCCCTTTGTTCTTGTACACTGGCACAAATATGCTTTTTCTCTAGTCATCTGAGATATGCCTTTCTCTCCACACTGCTATGAGTATCCTCAGGAGTCATTTCTCCCTTATCTCACCCAGCATCTTTATCATACCTGCTGTGACCTCATCTGAGTCTGCTGCTTTCCGTGACTTCATCTTCCTTAGTGCTATTCTTGCTTCTTCTAGGGTGGGCTCCTCTTCTTCTCTCATTGTAGGCTGTGTCTGGGGCAGTACAGGGTTTGTGTGTTTTTCTTCATTTAGAAGCTGCTGGAAGTACTCCCTCCATCAGTCTTTGTTGCCCTGTAGACTGGTGAGCAGGTGGTTACTGGCATCCCTTATGAAGGGTGTCTGACTATCTTCTTTATCTTTCTGTCTTTGCCTTGCAACCTGATAGAGTTTCTTTGCGCCACCTACTGTGTTGCTTTCCAAAAGCTGGTAGAGGTCCTCCCATGCTCTATTCTTTGCTATTGCAACTCCTTTCTTAGCTTCTTTGTTAGCCAACCTGTTTTCCTTCCTAACCCCGTCAGTCTTTTCTATCTCCCACTTTTTCCTGCACTCCTCCTTTCTTTTGATGACTTTCTGGACTTCTGCATTCCATCACCAGCTTGCCTTATGTACCTCATTTCCATACCTGGCTCAGCCACATACCTGTTCTCTAGTCCTCACATATGTTGTTTTGAGACACTGCCATTCTTCTTCAACTCCTTCAACTCCTCCTCTTCTTGGGATGCTAGAGAACTGAGTAATTCTTTGAAATGTTGTACTTTCTTTTCAGTCAACTTCCAGGTCTTCAGCCTTTCCTCTGTCACCCTTAGAGCTTTCTCTGATGACTGATTGCACCTGATTGTGGCAACCAGTGGTTTAAGCTGTGGGCAGAGTGATTCACTGGGAATGACTTTGCAATCACTGATTCTATCCCAGTGCCCTTTCCTTACTAGGAGGAAGTCTACCTGAGTTGCATGTTGGCCACTCTTGTATGTGATCTTGTGGCTGTCTCTTTGTCTCTTTTTCTGAACCTTGTGTTGACTACTATTAAGCCATTTGCCAGACAGAAGTCTAGAATGGCCTCGCCTTCTTTATTCCAGTTACCCCACACACGTGGACCCAGGCAGTCCTCATATCCTGTTCTGTTTGTCCCAATATGTGCATTCGAGTCACCCATTATCAGCACCAATTCATGTTGCCCTGCACTAACAGTGACTACCTTTTTTAAGGTAGAGTAAGGTAGCAGGTACTATTTCTAGAGATTATTTGTATATCACCACAGGCATTTCTTTTCTGTGTTTATTGCGCACTGGTATTTAGTTAACTTTGAGCATTAAACCTTTGACACAATTCGTTTCTTCATTAAAATAAAGTATGATTACACTTTTTTCTTATGTATGATTTTTGTTCAGGCTATCACTGGTTCACAAGGCTGGAAAAAAGCATTAAAAAGTACCTCAGAGCATCCATAACTCCATGCCTTCTGGAGTCTATTGGCCGCAGGACACCCAGATTCATCATAATTAAGTTATTAGAGTGAGTGAATAACGTGACACAGCTCCTCCCTATCATCTACTCATGATTGCCATAATGAATTCCAAACAATGATTGACAGTAACAACCATGGCCATTATTGACTTTCGTTAATCAGTGTCCACTGTAACACTGCACGTAGATTACCTGTCTGGTAAATGCCTTCTTGTTGATCACAATATAGCATCAATGACAGAATCCCACGTAGTCCACATAGGTGACAGAAGCAGACCATGTGTAAATAATCAGATTCTGCAACCTAGCACTACCAGCATCCTAACAAAGTGACCCGCCCTCATTTGAGTAATTGTAAAGAGGAATGTTGCCATTTATGAGTTAAACATCATAAACTACATCACCCCTAAAATGTTTCTTCTTGAGTGGAGGGTCATTATTCTCTCCCTCATGTTCTGTTCTGTTGTAGTATGTAACATATTGTTCCAGTTTTCTGTTGTCATAATCATATCTAAGTCTTTCACCTCCATTTTATTTTCTTCTTTGAAGAATATACTGACTTTTAACCCTCCCATATCTATAATAGGTTCATAGGTTGGTACTAGACTATCGGCCCTAGCACCTATAGAAGCCTAGCCATAACAATTCCCTGGCTATTTCTTCCCAAACTATTTACTTCCCTGGACCCCTGTCTAGCAGGGCGACTGACGTGATCCCTGGGGTGAATTTCCTTTCTCCCATCCAATCATCAAGGTTCCTTTTGAAGAGGGCCAAACAGGTGCTCTGTTTGACATGTATGGGCAGTCTATTCCAGAGTCTGGGTAGTCTCTGGGTCAGGAAACTATCCCTCCAGCATGTTTTGTTTATTGTGATGAAAAGGTTTAGATCTCTGGAGCGTATGGTTCTGAGGGATTGGGATTTCTTTAAGTGTAGCATGTCCAACAGCTCTGGGTTTGACATGGCCTTGTATGTTAAGCAGAGATCGCCTCGGAGTAGACGATATGCGACAGTGTATAGCTGGAGTTTTTTAAGGCGATCAGCATAGGGCATCTGCTTTAGGCCTGTGATTCTTTTAATGAGATATTTCTGCGGCCTTTCCAGTTGTTGCAGATGTATTGAGAGGTACATACCAAATAGGGCAATGTATTCTATAATGGGTCTAATGAGGGATGAGTACAGTGGGACAATGACCTCCTTTTTTCTGGATGAAAAGTCCTTAGTGATGAGGTGTGCCACAAAGAAGGATTTCCTGACTGTTGTGGCAATGTGGTTATTGAAGGTGAGACCACTGTCCACCTGTGTCCCTAAGTCTCTTATCACACTTTTGGTGTTTAGTGTACTGCCACTTATGTGGTAATTCACGGGTACATGTTTCTTCACAAAAGGGATAACTATACATTTCTTGGCATTGCTTCCTTGTAACACTCTTAATTTGTAGATATTGGCACCACCTAAATGTATGACTTTGCATGTCAGATCTCAGTGACATAGTCCTTTACTGGATTCCTTTCTAAATTCCAAATATCTACTAAAAAGTTTTCCTTCCCTTGCTCATCCTAGGCAAACAATCGGGCGATCTACAATATAGACTGAGATGGTTCTCTATATTCACTACCAATACATCCCTTCTATATCTGTTACATTCCATTCCAATCTCAAACCCTGGTTTCAACCCATTTCACCCAGCTTACTGGGTTCAAGACCTTGGTGTTCAGACCTTAGACTATATCCCCAAGCTTCTTTCAATACGAGACTCTCTAACATCAGCCAGATTGAACTGGGGGGTGGTCTTAATCTGATGTATTGACATTTGGCCAACGTTTCATGATAGCTTTTAAAGTCCAAGAGGCCTACCCCTCCAAACTTTGGGGGCAAATAAAATTTCCTTTGCCATATCCTCTAGTGCATTCCATCCCATAACAGGTCTAATACTAATTTTTGAAACTTCTTTAAATATTTTGATTGATGAAAGTGTGGTTTATTTCATAACAGGAAAAGTATGTTAGGAAGTAGGTACATTTTATTTATTTATACTTTTGTGAAAAGAGGGAATTCTTCTTTTTCTATCCCAATGCATTAACCCTGTAACTGTCATATACAAGTTTAGTATTAGTGTCTATATAAGCCTGGCTCAAACATCGTGATTACCCCAAATGTATTTAAGTACCATTATTTCTTTTAGTCTATCTTGAGAAGACTGTTAAGTAGTTCTTGCTGCATTTGATAATGGAGATATTTATTTTTATATTCACTGAGTTCTAAGAATGAGATACTTTCCAATGTCTTTATAGCATCCATTACTGTAACAATATTATGCAAATTAGATAAACATAAAACAGAGTCATCAGACAACCATATGGATAGTAAAGGGTCTCTTTAATTATTTGTGATTCCCAAAATGCAATGTGTTCATATTTAAGTATTGTATAAAGAATTCTATGGCTATACTGAACAACAGAGGAGACAGAGGGCATCCCTGCCTCATACTCCTAGTCAGTGCCGTCATATTTGACAAACATCCACTTGTGGTGACTATTATTAAGACGGTTATTATAACAAATAGCATTGTAAGATTATTCTTTTTGAAAAATTCATAATTTCAACTAACCCCCTATAAATGGCCATGTAATTGAGTTAAAGGCTTTTTTTTAAATCAGTTAGCACTGGCCCATATTTAGATTCTCAAGCATGCATATCTTATACATTTAACCATGTCCTCACAAGATCTGGACCTCCATTCTATATTTAATATTTCCCTCCTGTTCCTGAGGCAGTAACCCTGGTAATATATTCAGTACTCTGTTTGCTAATACTTTAAATATATTTTAAAGTCCATCTATAGCAAAGATATGACTCTATAATTCCATGGGAGAGCCTTATCATTGTTTGGTTTACAAAACATTAGCACTTTAACTATATTAGAATCCCTGAAAGACCCCAATTTTCCCCATTCAACAAAGAGAGATAATAAAGTAGTAGCCAACTGTCCTTTGCATTCTTTCAAAAACTCATCATTCAATGGCTACAATTATATCCCCCCTTTGTTATTCCTTCTGTCAGTTTTTCAGCCTCTCTTGTAGTAATGTTTGGTAAAGTTAATGTATTTGCCATGTTTACAAGCTCTGTCCTACTCGGCTTATCCAAACTAAATTTGTCCCCATGTTCTTTAACAAATACATTATTTATCTTCTGGACCAGGTCTGTTACATGTATACCTTTACTATCCTTAACTGCTAATATTGCCATCTACTTGGCTCATTCCAATAGTTTGCTATAAACGTTTGTGATGTGAAAACCCTTATCCAATAGAAACATTAATACCTTTCCCATTTCTCATCAATAATCTGATAGTATAGCATTTGCATTATGTTTGCTCTGAGTTAATCTTTCCTAACATCTCTTTATTTCTACATATTTATATTCATTCTCTACTTGCATAGATTTAACTTATGCCTCCCTCATATTTGTCAGCCTTCTGTTTTTCTTGTCGTTTACCAATGGCTGTGCCATGCCATGTATGTTTATTTTAAAATAACCCCAATTTTACCCCATTGATAAATTTCATTAAGATGAGGCCTTTCAGTATAAGTCTATCCTCCACTTTAATATTTCTCTAAATTGAATCAGCTTCAGTACAACAGGATCCAACCTCCAGATTGGTGGATGGATTAACTCTTTTCCATCGACTAGTGTGAAATTCACTGCTGCATGATCTGATCAAAGAGTGGGGAGAATTTCTATTTGTTTACCATTCACTCTAAGGCTTCTTCAGATCAACCATAGATCAATACAGCTAGCCACACCCATCTTTGTGGCCAAACATGTCATTTTTTTTTTTTTTTATCAGATGCATTATTCTCCATCTACTAACTCAGTGTCTTCCATAAGATCTTTTAACACAGATGTGGCTTTCTTATTCCTACCCCTATCTTCTGGTAATCTATCCACTGAGAGGTCAATTACTATGTTGAAGCCCCCCTATGATGATTCCATTTATATTTGATTTATTAACCTCTGCGGACTTATGAAAATGAATAAGTGGGACTGCATCATCTGTGATCAGCCCTTAAAAATTCCCTATTAGTAGTGTTTGGTACAAGGTTCTGACTGTCAGTATACTCCACCTCTCATCCTTGTCCATCACAAGTATACTCCACCTCATATCCTTGTCCATCACCAGTATACTCCACCTCTCATCCTTGCCCGTCACCTCCTGCACTTAAGTCCATCCCAAACCACTATGTCTAATAGTTGCTACATTGTTCTTTGATGAGCCACAACAACCTGAGGATCCCCATCCATTATGCAGTTTCTAGGAGCCAGTTTTCTGTTTTGATTTCAACTTGTTTTTGTAAGGACAGTAATTGCGCCTTACTTTTATATAAATTGTTAAAGATTGACCTTCTTTTGAGGTATAGAGATACCTCGTACATTTAGTGTTGGCCCCCCTGACAGATGCCTGTTTTCCTGTATTGGCTTCATTTAACTGCCATCCCTGATATGAGAGTTGCTTGGCATCCATACACTTGTTAGCCATGTCACTCGTCTAGTCAAGATAAAGTAGAAGAACATCTGTGGGTTCGGTTCAAGCAGCTTTATTACATACGAACACATCAGGATTGAGACTTAGTAACTTAAACTTAAACAAGCTAATAAACAGACTGACCACTGCACTCATACATGTTAACACTCTGGCTGTTCACTCAAAATGGCACTGCTGCCTGCACATGCTCTCTATTTATATGCATGTGCCCTCACTTTGAAATGCTTCTTAAAGACACAACACACACTCTGATCTACAATCCGTAATTGTTGCTGTACCTCTGGATGTTCCACTAACATGTTGATCCTGTTGCATAACATTATAAGTCACGTCACTGAGGTCCCGGCTGCTCTCCAAAGGATTTCTCTAACCTTAGGGTTCCCCGGTGCCTTTCATGGGTTGGTTCTCACCTCTCTGACCTTCTAGGAACATAAGTTGGGTCTTTTGACCCAGAGTCACTTTTGCTTATTCCCAAGTTATCGTGAGGTTATGAACAACTTAAGCTCAGTTCAAGACTAAGCATTAACCTTCCTATAAATTTACATAAATCCTTCAGATAATGCAGGTTTTATGCCAGTTTACAAGTACCTGCTATTTCACATGTGAATATATTTTACAATCATATCAACATATTTGTATTCAGTGAAAAGCTGCTCTCTAAACCAAAGCTTTTCATTAGGATACTGATTTATATTCAGCTGCTTTTGTAATAGCCCCACTATGTTTATAGAACAAAAAGATAAATATTGATTAGCACAATCAATACTCCACAGCTTTCAAAAGTTCCATGACTTCATGCAAGTAAATTTAGAGTCTCATACAGTCAGTCTATGCCCCTCATGTATTCAGCAACAAAGTCACTTTGGTTGTTCCCACATGGGTACTAAATGTGGCATTTGCAGGTTTGCTCCATGATGCTTCAAAAACTTCCAGCTCTGCAACCTCAATTTCAGTACCTTAAAAATCTCAGTCTATCTGACAATCCACTTTATCTAAACTGAGTATAGTGGACAGGAGATCCTACTAATTTCTTGCCTCTTATTTGGTTAGGAATATTCCTTTCCTTTCCTTTCCTTCCCTTACCTTACCTCCCCTTTCCTTCCCTTTCCTTTATTTTCCTTCTCTTTCCTTTCCTTTCCTTTCCTTTCCTTCCCTTTCCTTCCCTTTCCTTCCCTTTCCTTCCCTTTCCTTTCCTTTCCTTTCCTTCCATTTCATTTCCTTTCATTTCCTTTCCTTCCCTTCTCTTTCCTTTCCTTTCTTTCCCTTTCCTTTTATTTCATTTCCTTCCTTTTCCTTTCCTTCCCTAGGCTATGCTGCCTTTGAAAGGGAAGGAGTTGCTGGTCTTTCTCTCTTTTTTAAAATAAGAATCCAAACAGTCCCTCATAGGCCAGTATTTGTTAAAATCTCATAGAACCTTTTCTTCAACAAATCTGTCTTGGCTGCTATATATTTTTCTGCTTTATCTATTGAGATAAATGTATGGATCTGATCACCCTTTGCCATTTACAGATTTGCTAGAAATCTCAATTGGACAAAGAAACTTTTATTTTCTCTTTAGAGAATCTGAAACATTGGGCCAGATATTTTCTTTTTTTGAAACAGTGCTGTACAATAGCCTGGTAACAGCCTCATTGCAGACACCATATTTTAAGATTGTTCCCCAGCATCCTTGCTTTAAGCATGATAGTTTCCTTATCAACATAGTTTAGGCATTTGAAAATAAAGTATCCAGAGATTATTGTATGTGTCTGCTCTATCACAGGAACAGTTTTCAGTCCTAGTATATTTTTCAATTCAGCAGCTATAAAAAACACTTGGTTTATTCCCTTGTGTGTATCCTGGTAACCTCAGTACTCTCACATTATTCCACTTTTTTCTGTTTTCCATGTCATCTAAGCTCACTTACTGGGAACTCTTGGAACA
Source organism: Protopterus annectens (assembly GCF_019279795.1). Taxonomy (NCBI): domain Eukaryota; kingdom Metazoa; phylum Chordata; order Ceratodontiformes; family Protopteridae; genus Protopterus; species Protopterus annectens. The sequence continues at coordinate 1,390,018,927 of NC_056741.1, forward strand.
ATCTCATGTTGATCAGGATCAAACACAGGAATGGTTAAGGAGAGGTGAATTTAAACCAAAAGACGAAAGGTTAAAATTGGTAGCCCAAGATAATGGACTACGTACAAGCTGGCTTACAAAGTCCATTGAACATGTGGGAGAAACAGACAAATGTAGGTTTTGTAAAACAGAATTGGAAACAGTTGCACATCTTGTTGCTGGTTATGATATACTAATGGCAGAACAATTGTATACTGATTAACATAATAATGTGGCAAGACTGTTGCACTGGGGACTGTGCAAACATTATAATACTGAAGCAGTTAAAAAACACTGGAAACATGAGCCACAATGCATTAAAGAAAATGATGAAGTTTATATCACATGGGATCACCCATTACCAACGGTTCAAAAAATAGATGTGAGGAAAACCAGGTATAGTAGCCCATGAAAAGAACACAAAAGTAGCATTGATCATTGAAATTGCTACACCCAGTGACTACAGTGTCTTAAATATACAGAGGCACAAAGTCATAAAATACCAGCATTTTCAGGCAGAAATTAGGTCAATGTGGAAGAAAGAAACCCAGACAGTTCTAATAGTAGTAGCACCAACAAGTCTTATAAAAAAGAATTTGTAGTCATACTTAGATATGTTACCAATACATGTAACTCTCTACGAATTGCAGGAGTCATTACTGGGCACATTGCAGGTGCTGCGAAGAGCACTTCTGGCTAACATCAAAGAGTGAAACAATTATAATTTCATGAACGTTAATCATACTTTGACTTAGGGATGGGGGTCCATCCCCTGTCATGGTAGTAGAAACCCAAAATATTTGGAGAAATTAAAAAGGAGTTTCCTTCTCAGTTTTGTAAATCATATTTATGTTCTGCAACTTCCTTCTGCTGTGTTGTAATAATGGACAACAGATGATTTACCTGTGCTTTGTCGTTTGTTGTAGAATTTCTGATATGTGTTACATCCAATACAGAGTTCTAGAAAAGTTTAGATAAGGTTTCAATGGTTTCTTTTATTTTTTATATCTTTTGTGATGTTCTTGGATTATGACACAATCTGTTTTCCTTTGAGCTGCCTTCTTCAAAGCTGCAAGAAAAGAATGCTGAATCACAAAACCCATATGAGATAACACTTCCAAAAAATGCAAATTTGGGATCTGGAAGCCTTCTGACATGTTTTGCTGTCAATTTTGGTCTTTTTATTTCCAATGATGTGTGAGAGGAAAGGAAGTTCATTAAATAGATTCTATCATGTGTGAGTGCCCATGCGACTCCCTTTTGTGTTTTGTTAACTTCTACGTACACTTAATTTCCTGTGTACAATTGTGTTTACTCTCTCGATTGCCTTTCACCTTTCGCTTATCGGCCTGGATAATGGCTGAAAAGGGTATTATACACCCCACCAACCAGTTAACAAAAATAAATAAATATTTACATTATATAAATATATCACAAAACAGTATATGCAGCATAATCATAATTTACTTTTTAAATGCAAAATGTCAGCATCAAATATAAAATACATACTCAGTGTGACTGCCTGTTTGAAAATTATACTGCTTAAAATAATTACAAAACTACATTGTAGTAAACAAATTTGGCATCATTATATTCAGAAACTGAAGTGGCATTACACTCACAAGGATTTCCACATAACACAGTAATCAGCCTTCATATTTTGGTTGTATTGCCTATGTTTCTACTGACCTCATATTTATATCTATGTTCCCTCTATAGGCTGCAGTGTTAGTAAGAGTCTCTGTCTGTTATGAAAGATATTAATAACAATAACACAAGCTTGTAAATGTCAAACTTAGAACAAGATTTGGATGAGTTTAGGAATGCATATATTGTCAGCTGCCTGTTTTTGTAAGTTGCTGCGCATGTTCACTTTTGAACTGTATACTTGGCTCACCATTTTTTAGTTAAGTTCCATATAAATATCTCTGATTTTCATTTTTCAAGAGCTGTATATAGACTTCTTTCAGCATTAATTACAAAGATGCATCAGGTCATTGAGACAGTCCTGCTTCACTGCTCTTTTTAAACAATTTTTAATGAATCTCATTTCAGAGAAAATTGTCTCATCATTCTAGGATGTCACTGGAAAAAAACTACAAGGGTGAGTCTATACAACATTGCTATTTCAGTATAATTTTGGAAGGTCAGAATGCAGTGAGATAAAAATTATAGATGTCTGCAAATATAACTAGTGCACTGATTTCTCTGGAATGGATAATCTGTGGCTCAGACAATTATATTCTTATTCAAGCAAACATGCATGTGTATAACCAACATAGTATGATAATAACAGCATCACATTTTCTAGCAAGTCTTACTGTGAAAAAGAAGTTGAGAAAGAACATGCTTTATTAATGGAGGTATTTCTGAGCTAAATCGTTCAGTTATTCTTGAATACCAGTCTCTAGTATTGCAAAGTAAAAATCAGTACAGAATTGTTCTTTACCTGTTCAGTGTTTCTCAGTCTGCCACATGAAATCAAGTTGTTGGGATACCGTCCTAACATGAGGGTGTACATAAACACCACATTAATCTTGCATTTCATTTTTATGTTATTTATTATTTTTGTAAATCACGTGCTATAATGAGAAAAAATTATCAGGTGTTACAGGCAGACCCATTTTGTAATGAATGCAATGCAAGTTGTTACTCCATACAAAGGACAGGACTAGTACATGTTATAAGAATGCTTTGCTACCTAGTATCCTTAGAAATATAATGTAGTTATAGTCAAAAGACAGAGTGAGAAAACAATTTAGTTCCTTTTGCTTTAAATAGTATGATCTATAGACTATATTAATTCACAATTGCATTTAATGCAACATAAAGCAAATTAATTTCTTAAATATAGTTGCAAAAATGACAGGCATTTGCAAAATGTTACACAAAGAAAGGGGTTATCATATGCTATCAAATGCAATGCTCTGGTCTGATCAAATGATAACAGTGATAGGTTTGCTAAAATATAAATTATGATGGATCATATTGTGATATTACTTTAATAAGCCTGGATTTTTAAACAACTTTATTAAACATGATATTTATAAATAATAAAAAATACTGGAAGGACACCAAATGAAATTGCAAAAGTCCAGTTAAAGTTGAGTGCTTTCTTTCGTTTTTAATTCAACAAACTTCTTCAGTTCTGAAGGTGTCCTTCCAGTATTTTTTATTTTTTACATGTTTAGTTTGATGCTGGTTTGATGGTTTTGTTTTTTAAATTATATTTTTAAATAATTGATGTAAGTACATATACAATCATAGAAAATAAAACAAACCATAATACCATCCCCTTTGCTATTTATATTCAGTGTACATATATGATTTGGTTTTAACAATTTTAACTTACTGTATTACACAAATTGTTCAATTCCTTCCTTCCCTTAAATTTCACTCCTTCTCCTGAACACTACTCCACATGTACTATTCCCATGAATCCCATTTAATTCTATGTAATTTGTGCTTTCTCTCTTCTAAAGATCCCACTTCCAGTTCTTTTATCTCTTTTACAGTATTCAGTGCTTCGGTTACAGTTTGATTTTTTTTTACTTGTAAAATACAAGAAAAAAAATTAATCTGCTAACTTATGACTCTCTTCTACTTCTTAAGTGTCTGTCCCAAGAAAATCTGAAGTTACAGATAGATTGTACAATGGCTTTTAGACTCACATATTTTTTGTTTCTGCCAAGTCTAACAAGACTTATCAGGTTCCGTATTCTATTTCTAAATTTTGTTCTCAGTAATTGCTTGGCAAACATTTTGTTGTGTATTTGAAGTATTTACAGAGATTAGACAGAGTGACAAGTAAATATTTAATATGTGTACGGTAAAATAACTTACATTAACCCCTTAACTGCTGATATTGTGATGATGTGAGGTAGTGCCAGCTGTGCTAGAGAAAGTAGGGCAGTGCATAGCTAGCTGGAGTTTTGTAAATAATTTTATGTCATTTGTATATCAAACAGATTTGTACAGATGCTTGTGTTAAAATGTATTTATAAAGCTGCTTGTGTTGAAAATATATCAACAGTAGGTCCTGCTGAACAGAAAAGAAATATACATTTATATCAGACTGTACTGTTGGAAGTGAGGAAATGTATATATGTTAACAGAGGATTCTAGAAGGGAAGGGGTCAAGCTCAGCTCAGCTTACCTTACGAAAAATTGCCAGAAATTAAATGACTTGGTTTAGGCCATAAAGACTTTATTTCACAGGCCTGAATGCAGCCAGAGACACAATGTCTGGGAAAGGCCTAGGCTCTTATTGTCCTTAATGGTGAGCTAATTGCTACCCTGAGGTGCCAGAGAATGGCTGGTTGGTCTCTGCAGAGGGACAAATGTATTAGAATTGTTTTACAGTCTCCAGATGCCTTAGCAAAGTCCTAGGTCTGTATTGTGATATAGCTGTGCTAGATTCTGGTTCAGCTTCTAGTCAGGTGGTTAGTATGGGAACCAAGTCAGATGACTGGATGTGATGTCATCCTATAGCCAGTACAGAAATTGTATTTAGATATTAGTGAGAGATGTTATGAAGTGACTCAGCACTCTGTTTTTGGGAAGCTGACAACAAACACCACTCATCCACTTCTTCTGGCCTTGCTTTTGTTAGTAACTTAACTAGGGAACAATAATTATAAAGTTAGTTAGAAAATATAGCGAGATTAGTTAAATACTGTTTTTCTGTATCTGTCTGAGTCTTTCCATCTGTATTTTTCTTTATATTTCCTGTGAATTGAAACTCTGGTTTTTATTGTACATAGATATTTAGTATTTCCATGTTTCCTGTTTTATTTATTATTAAATATCTCTAAAACATTTATTGTGGCTGTGTTTTAGAAAATATTTAACCTTTGAGAGCAATTACATTTATTTGGTGGTACTGTTGGCTTCATGTTCTTGAATGTCTTGCCACTTGGTCAAACATTACCATTTATATAAGTATTAACTTTACTAAGAGTAATTGTGTACCCTGATAAGAGCATTAAAGTAGCTGGCTGGTGGTAGTGAACCTATCTTATAGTCTGGGTGAAGGTGGTACAGCAGGTAAATCTGTGCTATCATTTCCCAGGTGTGTGTGTATGAAAATCAAATCTCAAAGAGCGTGTGTGTCAGCTACTTGGAAAAGGGACACAGGGCACTGATTTCTGCAGAGGGAAAGGTGAAGTCTTATCTTTAGCTGAAGAGGAAAATCCAGCCCCAGGTCTGGAGTGTGCTCTCTGTGTAATCTTAAGGGAAATTGTGCTTGGTGCAGAGAGCTGCATCTGAAAATGCTGTGTATATCCATTTGTGTTCTAAGTGAACGCCCCCCACTGGTCTCAGTGGTGAGGATTGACACTCCTTGATTACTGGCTCAGAGGAGGGACATCACAAGTATTTTCAGTAGATCTGACCTTAGAATACTGTCTGTTTTGGACTGTCTTTTTTTCTTTGCATTTATATGCCTATATCTTTAAAATGGTTCAGTGTTTATTTGTGATTATTTTTTCAAGAAATTTTACTAACATTTTTGTCTATTCACCTTCTTTGAACTGGACTCTTACCATCAAAGAAAAAGAAGCAGCTGTACCTTAAATTTTAATAGGAAAACCATTTTTTAATGTCATTTTTATATCTCAACATATACAAACAAATGAAAATATTTACTTTTATCTATAAACACGTATAGGTTTAGGCCCAAAATCAGACCAATAGTGCATATTTATATTTTTGAGAGATTAGGTTTATTTTACTGTGAAAATAATACATTTGTTTTCTGTTGACTTACACTCTCCCCGGATTCACCAATCCTCCATGCAGAACTACCTTAGTCCTGCACGGAAGCCACTGTTTAGGAGCAGCATGGCAGTGCGGCATGCATATTAATGAAGCCGCGCTGCCTGAGCTCCTAAACAGACATGGAGCATGGACAAGTGCAGGGGGCATGTCTGAGAGCACAGCTCTCACAATATACACTCCCCTGCAATCAAGAACTGCAGTTTAGCAACAACAATGTGCGGGACCACTCATAGGGGGTTGCATACCCCCAGCAACACCCCCCAAGTTTATAAGAGCAATAGTTAAAATATAATAATATAAACAAGTTAATTTTTTTAATCAAACAGATAAAAGTTAACCATAGGTGTGTGGGTTTGCCCATTGCTTAGCTACATGTACTGCAGCTTGAATGGCACAAGAAGATAAATATCAAGATATATGCAAATGAAGCAGTACTGCAATAGAGTAGTGGTCAGAGCATTTGCCTTACGAGCAGTCATTCCCGGTTCGAGTCTCACTCCAATACATTCCATTTTCCATGTCAAATCACTTTGAGCAATATTTTTGTTGCATAACCTACTAAATAATATATATTTGTGAACTGAAGTACTGCATTAAATGCAGATGTCAGGTGGTATTGTAATAATGTTGTAAAATCCACAGATAAACACAAGTGCCCCATACAGTATATGTACACATGAATCAGAGATACAAATCGAAGGTATAATGTGTAATGAATGATAATGCCATAGAGTGTCCAAATCCACCACCTGCCCAAGAACCATATTACATTTCTGTCTAAATTAGTGCTGGGGTAAGTGGGAGTAAGCACTATTAAGCAGTAGTAAGCAGGAGTAAGCAGATTTATTTATTTATTTTATTTATTTTACATTTCTTAACTGGGCTAGTCCAGCTGGATTGTATGTCCATTTTCAGTGGAGGCCCGGGGAGATAAGCACCATTTGTGAACACAGAGATACAGTAAAGACATCACAATATCATACAAAAAAAGTAGTAAGCAGGTTTAAGCTCATTTGCATGGAAGTAAGCAATGCGCACACAGGTTAAGCAATATTGAAACTAACTCTCTGTAAGCATATTTAACTGGAGGTTAGCATTGCTTACCTCCGCGCAAACCAGCTTACAATTGCTTAAAAGTGCCTTAACCACTCTGTATGTAACAGTCGCTGTTCTGCCCAGAAACAAAATAAACAGGCCTTGAACCCAGGACTCTGTAGACTATAGTCATAGTAGTTTACCAGTAAGCCATTACAGTAGTACATAAGATTTAGATAACACCAATCAGATCCTCACTATAGGAATATTAAACTTAACATGTGAAAGGAATCTATATACAGTCTTATGTCGTATAACCTACTACATAACATAAATATGTGAACTGGAGTACTGCATTAATTCCAGATGTGAGGTGCCATTGTCATAAAGTGCTGAAATCCCCTAATAAACACAAGGACCCTGTACAGTGTATGTACACATGAATCACGGATACCAAACACATGGATGTCAAATAATCACCTCACTCTCAACCCAAACAAGACCAAGCTGATTCTATTCACTCCCCAAAAAAAATCCCTGAACAGGGCTGAATTCTCTATCCTCTCCCAAAATAATACCCCCATAGAAGTTGTCCCCAGTACTAAACTGTTAGGAGTCACTATTGATGAAACCCTAACGTTTGAACCCCACATACTCAATAACATCAAAAAGACACACCAGAAACTAGGTACCCTCTACAGACATAGCTATTACCTAAATAATAATGCCAAAAGAACAATAGCCTCTGCCTTCCTACTTCCATCCCTCCTATATGGTGCCGCCATCCTCACTAATATACACTCTTCACTAAAAAACAAACTTGATATAAGGTACAATAAAATTGCTAGATTTGCAACAAATGCTAGATCCTCATCACATCACTGTTCCTCACTGCAACAACTAAACTGGCTTGAACTTCCACTCTATCTCAACTACCTCCACTTAATTACTGCACATAAAATAATATATAAACCAACAGCTTGTCCAGCTCTGTCCTCTATATTAATTCTGTACCATCCAGACACCTTAGATCTGAAAACAAAATTCTAATTAAAGTCAGTAAACCTCAAATTCCAGCTGGCCAAATGATTTACTCCTTCACTACCTCCAAACTTTGGAATAACCTCCCAATCTCAATAACCACCATTTCATACCCATCTCTCTTTAAAAAACCCCTCAGACAACACCTCTCTACCTGCTGGTTATGCCCATGCCAAAATAACTCCTCTTCTCACTACTCCCACTCTCTGGGGCTACAGGTATGCACTCTTAGCAGGTCTGCAGCCATACCTATGACTGTTACTACATTGCCTACACAGATTTAAATGCATGTAAATAATTGTATATTATGTTACTGTAATGTCTATGGCATCTATATGACCAAAAGTACATGTTAATATCATCGATGGACTACCATAAAACTGCAATGGAATTGTTAAAAAACTGTAAATAGTGCTACATTTTTGATATTTGTATTTTTTTGATATTTGTATTTCTGCAATGTGACTTTTATGTGTTGCTTTTCTCCCCGGGCCTCCACTGAAAATGGGCTTACCTAGGCCCAGTGGACTTTCCCGGTAAACAAATGCAATAAATAAATAAATATAAAAATGAATAATAAATCAATGCCAAACAGCAAATAGCATGCACATTAAAAATTAAGCAATGCAAAGCTTTGCACAGCCCTGCTTACTAGGTGTAAGCAATGTGTAGGCCAGCTAAATCAGTTTGCCCATTGGTATACTCCCAACTCATTCCCTCCAGTAGAGCTCTTTTGAGTGTGCACCTTTGACTCCTAGTGGGCGTGGCTTCAGCATTTAAAAATTGAGGTTATCACCATACATTTTTAACAAATACCCATTGACAGAGGTCATATATCAATACAATTGTGTTTGCTATCATGTACGCTTCAAGATAAAATTTTCCGATACCTTGTATGTAACATGGTTTTGGAATTATTAATGCAAATATGAACAGGCAATATTTGATGCCTAGAGGAGCAGTAGGGTGTAACTGCAGAAATGCCTGGAGACGTCACTCGGCTGTAATGAGTTGCCAACCTTAGTTAAGCAAGTTTGCTCATAGTATTTTCAAAACCATCCAATAACGGCAAAGTGCAGAAAATCAGCCCTATTAAACCCAACAGGCAGGAATACATCTCATAACTGGTTGCAGCTTCCTCCTGTAGGCACTATGACTGATGTGGGAGAGGGAGTATGCTTTCATGTGCAGTGCTGGGGCATCCAGGAGTACAAAGTCATGGCAGGACTCCTTGTTAAAGGCCATGACCAGAGACTGCTGCAGGGCCAGTACCATGGTGCCCAATATGAAGCGGAAGCCTGGGATCATCTTGCCCGTGATCTCACCAGTACCACTGGCATACCTCAAACTGGTGAGCAGGTCAGGCATCACTATGCCAACTTGAAGTGGAGAAAGAGGGAGCTCTTGGATCAGTGGATCCAAGAGGCTAGGATGATGGGGGTTGTCCCAGCCGTGTGTAAGTATCTGTCCACTACCTGTTTAATAGTTGCCAGCTCATGTATATTATGGATAGGTATGGCTAAATATTCCTCTTATATCTTTGACAGCGGCAGATGAGTGGGCTGTGAACCGGGAAGCCCATGCCTGTAGATTACAGAGATTGTATTGCAAGGCAGGTTAGTAATACTCTTGCATGCACTGTCATAAGAAATAAATCTAAAAGTAGTAGAAAGTCAATTGCCAGTATAAAATCTGTATTGTTTAAGGCATGTACTGTATACAACAGACAATATGGCAAGAAGAGTCTCATATAGGTTGTATGTAAATAAAAGGTTAACAGCCTGACAATAAAGGTCTAACTGCTGGACTGCATATGTTTACTCTGGTATCATATGGTAATGTAGTGTTGCAATCTCTTAATAGTACTGTCGTATTAAGCACTGTTAACCACACTGTGCTACATAAATAAAATGTGTAGAAATCTCTGTATATGACTGTTGTACTCACAAGAGATCATATTTTACAACTGAGAGAGATTTAGACAGAAAACAGTGAAAAGATAGACAACATAATCCAAATAGCACACTCAACTGAGACTTGAACTGTTGTATTTTTAGCACACACAGCCATGGTTCGAATCCTGGGAGTAGTAGTAAGCTGCATGCAGAATCATACCCCACAACTGTATAGATATGTCCAGAATGTCCAGTTAATTGGCCATATTTGGTGCCTGTCACCCTGTCCCCCTGGCAAATCTGTGGGATGATCCCAGACATTTAGGCAGCAAATAATGACATACTACTGATTGTCAGGCCTGTACATATTTGGAAAATGTCTATGAAAACAAACCTGTCATTGTACAACTCACCAAAGGTTTATGAGGGCAATAGTCAAAATATGTCAGCTGCATGTTGTCAAGACATGCCCAGAGTGTGTTCAATAAGAGATGGACAGGTATGTGCATAACATCAGCCTGGAATCTGGGAATATGTGTAGAAACAGTCAGGTAGTGTTAACAAACAATACCTCCGCAGGTATACCAGGTAAGAGGTATATACTGCAGGTAAAACTCAGTTCATGTATATGGTTGTCTACATCCATACCACTGTCCAAACTAAGGCCATAGGGTAGTGTAATAATACCTGTAAGATACAGATCACAGCACTGACTAAGAAAGTAATGAAAGGCAGTCCATACAGCCTACCTAGACCTGGCGAAGGCTTTTGATACAATACCTCACTCGGGTATCATTGAAAAACTCATCAACTTAAATGTAAACCCATACATTACAAGATGGGTTGCAAACTGGCTGAGTGACAGAACCCACAGGGTCAGAGTTGCTGGCGCCATGTCAGACTCAAAGCCTGTCACAAGTGGTGTCCCACAGGGCTCAGTCCTGGGCCCACTCTTGTTTGGCATCTACTTTTCTGAAGTACAAGCAAACACAGGAGGGTTATGGCTGACAAAGTTTGCAGATGACTGCAAACTGCCAGTAGTTGAAAACACATCCAACACAGATATCCTTCAGAAGGGTCTCACAGAAACGGATAACTGGTGCCAGAGCCATGGCCTAAAGTTAAATGCCAAGAAATGCATAGTCATACCCTTCGGGAAAAATAAAGTTACCCTAGCTACCATATAGGTGGCAATCCCTGAACACAGAAGAAGTTATTAGGGACCTGGGAACCCAGGTTGACAGTAGCCTTTCATTCGACAATCATATTGCTAAAGTAGTTAGGAAGACCTTCTACATTGCCCACCTTATCATGAAGGGATTCACATCTAGATCAAGGAAGTCATAGTCTCCCTATACTCATCACTCATCAGACCAATGATCGAAAGTACAATGCCCCATTCGAATGTATCTGACCCGACACTTGCAGCAGCTGGAGAGGCCACAAAAGTTCCTCATCAAAAGGATAAAGGGTCTCAAAAATCTGTCTTATGCTGCCCGACTGAAAGAACTCCAGTTATATTCAGTTGCTTACCGCTTGCTCAGAGGTGACCTATGCCTGACATACAAGGCCATGTCAAACCCAGATTTGATGAACATGCTTCATCTCAAAAATCTAGATCCCTCAGAGCCACAAGGGCGGAGACTTAAACCTCGACGGTTATTAATAGGACGTGCTGGAGGGATAGATTCATCACCCAAAGACTCCCTATGCTGTGGAACAAAATCCCGGTTTATGTGAGGCAGAGCACCTCGCTGGCCTTGTTCAAGAGGAATCTTGACCAATGGATGGGAGATCGCAGATACACCCCAGGGGTTACCTCAGTGTCACTGCTCGACAGAGGCACAGCAAAATAATGGGCATAGTTTCTCCAAACTAAAGGGGTGGCGTAAGCCACAAAACTATGGGCTAGGCTTATAAATGCCCTCCGGTAAGAGCTACTATTTTAGAGCAGATTAGTGAGTGTGGGAATGACCAGTTTATAATTAAACAAAGGCTATTACATAAAGAAACTATTTACATATTAAAATTCAGAACTTTATACCCTAGAGGCTTAAATGAGGATTTTAATTGGAGAATGCTGACAATTTAATTGAATTTTTAAATAATTGATTGTTTAATTATCTTTGATTGATGTACTTGAATTGTATATAAAGCAATGATTTATTTGTAGTTTGTACTCCTTGAAGGCGAAGGCCGAGACGTCAGAGACTTGTATTTTTATAATAAATCGTGTTTGGTGATATCCAGTTCGTTGTTGTTCTTACCTGTGGACCTGACTTTTGGTGTTGTTGCTACTGCTTGTTTCTGGATGGATTCACTTGCACAGTTTCCCCGAGTGCTACGGGATACTATGGATGGCAGTCAGTTATCGTTAGATAATTTTGTCAGCAATGGAGCAGAGAGAGGTGAACGCCAACTTGGTAATAGAACTGGCTCTGACAAGAGCAATACACTGTGGGATAAATGGGAAGATGAACGGCGCAAACGCTTCCCTAATCCGTTCTGCAGTGTAGGGAGAAAAACATGTGTTCCAGATAATGCTGAACATAAATTATTATTGGAGAATCTGGAGAAAAAGATGGTGAAAGAAACAGCTACATTTTTTAATATTTGTGGCTTACAGAGATACATCGAGACCGAGACAACGCCTAGGGGCTTAAGGGTGTTTAAAGATCCTACAACACCTTTTGACCTCACCAAAGACACGGAGGTCATGTTTCATAAAAGATGGGTATCTGCAGCCCATAATTGTGTGACAGAGTGGTTACACATATTGATTGAACGTGACCGTTTAAAACAAAGAGAACTGTGTACGGACATTAAAAAAATGTGTAGTGACTTATCAAAAAGTGTTTCTACAGCTTTTTTGGATGAATTTCTCATTCAGGTTAATGAGAAATTAAAAGACTACGAATTGACCCTTATTGACAGGAAGAAAGGGAAACTTATTAGAGATTTGCGTGATTACGAACTTAACAAAGCTTTTCTGTCGAGAACCAATAGAGGGAGAGGACGTAAACACGTGAGGTTCCAACAGAATGCAAGTAATACACGTTCGTTTAATTCCTCGGCGTCTGCTTCCGAGAATGGTTATACTTCATGGGAAGATGAGGAGAGAGATACGGATTTTCCACAGTTACCAGAAGCAGAAAATCCTGAACATTTAACGCGGAATTTTCGTTCGGAACAACCATCAAGTCAGAGAGAGGTATCAAGATCCAAACGACAAAGAGACTATGCGGACCACCCTGTCTCAGAGCAATCTAGACGGGGAGGCTACAAAAGAGGCAGATGGTAATTTTACCTCTCTCTTTCAAGATGATTATGTAGTTAATTTATCTAATCATATACTTAAAGACAATGAACTTGCTGTCTTAAATTTGGGGCTAAAGTTTATTCCAACTGTGGTCTCTAGACTATATGACATGCAGATGGATATCTTTAAATTTAGTAGAAAGCTATTTCTGAAATATTTTTTTAGCTTAAAGACTGATAGCGAACCAAGTAGATTGGATTCTAGTGTTTCTAGTGATGATGACAGTTTTTATTCTTGTGTGTCTGATGAACCATGCAATGCTTACATCAAGTTAGATACTAATAAAGTCCCTTTTAACAGTAATTTTGTACCCAAGATTATGAATGACGACATTTCTAATTTTGTTAAATTATTAAATCATTCTGTGGAAATAAACTATGAAGAATTTATGAAGGATAAAAATAACATTAATTATAATATGACTTGTCAGGAATGGAATACTTTAAAAGATTTAAGTAAAAATAACAATATAGTATTCAAACCTGCCGACAAGGGGAATAAACTTGTGGTATTGAATATACAAGATTATTGGGAGATGTGCATGTTGCATTTAAATGATAATACTACATATGAAATCAGTAGCCTTGACAGTTATAACTGTGCAATTTCTGAATATAGTAACCTTATGCAGAAAGGCTTTAGATTAGGATACTTTGACAAGAAAGACATTAAAGATAAATTTAAGGCTGAAGGACATAGTATGGCGTATTTTTATTGCCTACCTAAGATCCATAAAAATTTAGTGAAACCGTGGGTCGTCCAATAGTTTCAGGACGCAACTATTTTTTACACAATTTAGGTATATTTTTGCATAATTATTTGTTATCTTATGTAAAAAAGTTACCTTCTTTCCTGACAGATGTATTTGATTTTTTGAATAAAATCAAGGACATTAAATGGAACAAAAATATGTATTGGATATCGGTAGATGTCAAAAGCTTATACACGAATATTAATCATGACTTCGGCTTGGAAGCATTAAGAAAATTTTTAGGTATATCTCCTGTTTCTGAATTTATTATAGAACTAACATATTTTTCGTTAACTAATAATTATTTTGAGTTTAACCAAACTTTATATCATCAAAAAAAAGGGACAGCCATGGGGGCGTCTTTCGCCCCCATGTATGCCAATTTTGCAATGGGTCTTTTTGAGACCGAATATATTTATACACATAGATTTTTTCATAATTATGTTGTGAGGTATTATAGATATGTTGATGATTTAATTTTTTTGGTTGAAGGGGATCAGACCCTGGCTGCAGAATTTATATCAGATTTAAAAGTTAATAGATTTGGTTTGGATTTTGATGGTCTTATTTTAGATACTAGAATGCCTTTTTTAGATGTGGTTCTAGATATTTCAGATGGTCACAGACTAGTGACCTCAATAAACAGGAAATTTGGTGGATTAACACAATATGTACACGCTTATAGTGGACATGTACCACATACCATTCATTCATTACCTTACGGGGAAATGTTACGCATTTCCCGTTTATGTAATGAAACCTTTGAATTTAACAAAGAAATGAGGTTGTTATATGAGTCTTTTTTGTCAAGGAGCTATGATATAGCTATTTTGGATAACTGTTATAATGAACTCTATATAAATAAAGAGAATGGTCAGCAATACAATAGGGCACAAGATATAAAGACGGTTTCCCTGAAAAATCGGTCTTTATTGAAATCACAAGAAATTATATACTTTGTTACTACATATGGATGTTATACATCCAAGCTTATGGATATAATTTCTATGTTTTGGAAATTATTTAGTACACTGGATAATGTGAAGCCTTGGTTGGATGTGAATTTGAAATTTTCATTTAAAAGAGGCCGAAACATCAAAGATTTCCTTGTTAAAAGTAGATTTCAGTATCCAGTAGTATCCATGGATAGCAATATTAGACACAAAGGGACCTATCAATGTGGTAAATGCAAGGCATGTAGTTATATTACTCTTAGTTTTAATTTTATTAATAATATTTCTTTTAATTCTAATAATTGGTTGCAGCTTCCTCCTGTAGGCACTATGACTGATGTGGGAGAGGGAGTATGCTTTCATGTGCAGTGCTGGGGCATCCAGGAGTACAAAGTCATGGCAGGACTCCTTGTTAAAGGCCATGACCAGAGACTGCTGCAGGGCCAGTACCAAAGCCTGGGATCATCTTCTGGTGAGCAGGTCAGGCATCACTATGCCAACTTGAAGTGGAGAAGAGGGAGCCTTGGATCAGTGGATCCAAGAGGCGGGATGATGGGGGGGTCCTCCCAGCCGTGTGTAAGTATCTGTCCACTACCTGTTTAATAGTTGCCAGCTCATGTATATTATGGATAGGTATGGCTAAATATTCCTCTTATATCTTTGACAGATGAGTGGGCTGTGAACCGGGAAGCCCATGCCTGTAGATTACAGAGATTGTATTGCAAGGCAGGTTAGTAATACTCTTGCATGCACTGTCATAAGAAATAAATCTAAAAGTAGTAGAAAGTCAATTGCCAGTATAAAACCTGTATTGTTTAAGGCATGTACTGTATACACCAGACAATATGGCAGGAAGAGTCTCATATAGGTTGTATGTAAATAAAAGGTTAACAGCCTGACAATAAAGGTCTAACTGCTGGACTGCATATGTTTACTCTGGTATCATATGGTAATGTAGTGTTGCAATCTCTTAATAGTACTGTCGTATTAAGCACTGTTAACCACACTGTGCTACATAAATAAAATGTGTAGAAATCTCTGTATATGACTGTTGTACTCACAAGAGATCATATTTTACAACTGAGAGAGATTTAGACAGAAAACAGTGAAAAGATAGACGACATAATCAAATAGCACACTCAACTGAGACTTGAACTGTTGTATTTTTAAATAATGACATACTACTGATTGTCAGCCCTGTACATATTTGGAAAATGTCTATGAAAACAAACCTGTCATTGTACAACTCACCAAAGGTTTATGAGGGCAATAGTCAAAATATGTCAGCTGCATGTTGTCAAGACATGCCCAGAGTGTGTTCAATAAGAGATGGACAGGTATGTGCATAACATCAGCCTGGAATCTGGGAATATGTGTAGAAACAGTCAGGTAGTGTTAACAAACAATACCTCCGCAGGTATACCAGGTAAAACTCAGTTCATGTATATGGTTGTCTACATCCATACCACTGTCCAAACTAAGGCCATAGGGTAGTGTAATAATACCTGTAAGATACAGATCACAGCACTGACTAAGAAAGTAATGAGAACTACAAGGATATGCAAGTTTATTTATTTATTTATTTTACATTTGTTGACTGGGAGAGTCCAACTGGATTACAAGTCCATTTTCAGTGGAGGCCCGGGGAGAAAAGCTCCAAGAGAACAATTTTTTACAAAACATAGTTTTAAGGACAGACTTTTGACATACAATTTCCATAGAAGAGACTTTGACATACGTATTAACTAACAGATTGGATACATTTGTTCTCTACAATATAATATTCAATTTTAGAAGATATTCCTAAGTTTAGGATTCCTGTGATAGATTTACTATCAGAGTAAAAGCAGAGAGACGTAGAATAAGGCACCAAGAGAGCAGATGATGCTCGCTATAGTTGAGAAGGGTAACAAATTGATTCACTATATGCCTTCACCTAGTTTTAGTTGAGAAGGATAACAAATTGATTTACAATATGTCTTCTCCTGGTTTTAGTTGCTTATGGAGAGCTCAGCATTACTGGGGTAGTTTTCCCTAACTCCTGGAGAGATGGGATGAGCAGTAGATTAACAGTTCTAAGTGGTACAGTGCTATGATTGGTTGGCTTAGCAGAGTTACTTAAGTTAGGTGAAGTGTTCTAATGAGACATTGGCCAGGGGGGATACAGGAGCACAGCTGATTATTCAAAAAGTGAGTTTTAACAACTTTCTTGAACTCTGATGGGGATTTGTTGTCAGTTATGTGGGCAGGAAGGGAGTTCCAGGTTTTTGCTATACAGTGGCTGTAGATAGACTTACCAGCTTCAATGATATATTTGGTTACTTTGAGGAGGTTTTGTGTACTAGACCTCAAGGGCCTGGTAGTTGTATAGAGTTGCAAATGATTTTGTAGGGCTGGAGTGTTTTCAGAGTTATGTATTATTTTGTGGGCTAGTGATAGCTGATTGAGTTGAAGTAGTAGTGGTGGTTCTAGCCAACTGAGTTTTTTTTAGGCATTCACAGTGATGTGTTCTGATGGGAGAGATTGTAGCAAATTAGGCTCTTATTATAACAAGTATCAAATTTGCTTAGTCGGATTTGTGGAGATTTGTAAGCACGGGGGAGGCATAAAGAAGGGTGGATAGTAAGTGAGCCCTTGCTATTGTAGTTTTGGAGTGGTCAGTGAGGAATTTTTTATTGTGATACAGTAAGCCAAGTTTTTTATGTACTTTTTATGGTTATAGAAATATGTAGGTCAAATCTAAGGTGATTATCTATTTCAACCTTTAAGAGTTTGGTATGATTTGTGGGGGTGATTGTGGTCTTGTTAAAGGAGGAGATGAAGAAAGAATCAGTGTGAGGTGTGGCTCTGTGGGAGCTAAAGAGTAAAAGCTTTGTTTTACTTGGGTTCAGAATGAGCCTTTGGTTTGTAATCCAAGTTTCTGCTAAAAGCATTCTTGTGTTAGGGAGTGAAGGATGTCCATTGATTTGGCTGCTCATATTATGGTGGTATCATCTGCATATTGCACTATTGAGGCTTTAGGAATACTGTTTGGGAGCTGATTGGTGAAGAGGGTAATAAGAAGTGGCCCCAGGATAGAGCCTTGGGGTACTCCTAGGGAGATTGGTAGGGAGGGTGAGAGTTAGTTTTGCCACATAACAGCTTCTTTCCATCCCTCTAGGTAGTTTTTGAACCAGGAGATGGCAGGGGTGGTAAGGTTTAGAGTTGCTAGTGAAAGAAGGAGTTTATTGTGGTTAACCATATTGAATGCTTTGGACAAGTCAAGGAAGGTGGCAGATACAAGGAGTCCATTGTTTCTGTGAGCATTGACAATGTTGGTGAATTCTGTTCATTGGAGGTGCTATGGAAGGGTCTAAAGCCATGTTATTGTGTTGCTATTAGATTATTTTCTAGGAGATATTTCATTAGTTGCTTGTGTATTACCCTCTCTAAAATTTTAGATAAAGGGGGTAGTATGGCTATAGAGTGGTAGTTATTGAGTTCCAGGGAAGTTCCCCCTTTATGTAGAGAGATGATATGTGATATTTTCCATAGCTTGGGTACTATACACTCAGAGATGAATCTGTTAATTAGGATGGACACAGGATATGATATGGCTTCTGCAGCCAGATGGAGGTATTCAGCGAGTAATTTATCTGCAGATAGAGACGTTGGTTTGAGCTTGCAGAGTAGTTTTTGAATTGATTTCATTGGCTCTGGGTGGAAGCTGAACTTGGGATAATTATTAGTTGGGGTGGGGGGTGGATTTGCATGGGTGGGGATGTTGTCATAGGGTTGGTTGTTTGCAAGGGTCTGGATGGTTTCTGTGAAGTATTTATTAAATTGAGTGGGGATGTCTTCTTGGTTATCTATTTTTGGGGTTGGTTATTTGTTTTACCTGGTTGTAGAATAGAGTTAATTGCTGCCCAGAATTTTTGTGGGTTGTTCCTCTGCTTATCCTGTAACTTTTGGTAGTAAGATGTTTTGTCTGTTTTAGTGAGTTTTTTGGCTTTGTCATGTAGTTCAACATATATTTGTTTGTTCAATTGGGATTTACTGATGAGGTAGTTGGTCCAGGCCTTGTTTCTCTTTTTGAGGAGGGATTTTGTGTCTGGGGTTAACCAGGGGGCATATTTAGTTTTAATTCTTGTTGTTCTGGAGGGGGTGTGATGATTAAGGGTGTTTAAGAAGGTAGTATTGAAATATAGTACAGCTTCATCAAGAGGTAGGTTTTTTTAGGGGGGGGTCCAGTTGCACATTTTTAGGTTGTTTATAAAGTTGGAGCAGTTAAAGTGTTTTTTTGTTTCTAATTAGGCACATAGATATTTGGGTCAGTTGTGGTGATTTTGATCTGAGTAAGAATGTGGCTTGGTAGTGACTCAGGGTGTCTGGTAGACACCATGTTAGGGATATCAGTGATGGGTGGGATATGAGTATCCAATCTAGAGTGGATTGGTATTTGGTTCTTTTGTCTGTTCTTGTGGGGGAAGTGATGAGCTGGGTTACACCATGTAGGTTAATATGAGAGAATGGGTTATGACTGGAATAGTTTTACCAGTCAGTATTAAGGTCTCCTAATACTATGCTTTCCTGGGAGAGGGAGTTAGATATCCATTCTACGAGTTTTTCTGTAATGGGGATATTTTTGCCCGGAGGGACGTAGCATCCTATTATGTTGATGTGTTTACTAGGTGTTGTTAATTGACATCCCCCCCACCATATCTGCAACAATACACTAAATACACAACTCGATCGGTATGTGGTCTATTAAATCTACTGTTGGGACATATGACCTATTGTTTGATAAATATTTAAATTTGTTTCTATGCATGTGCTATGTTGAACTACTCCCACATTGGTGACATGCTGTCATCAATGTACCTGCATGCTGTTGTAATGGGCACTGTGGTTCCATATATCCATGTGTTCTGTTTGCTACACAACTGTTCCATATCTGTTTTTTCGGGTTAATGGGAATATCTATGCATGCTGTTATACATAATCCTGGAATGTGTTGACCATTGCTAACCCACATATGTTGTAAAATGAAAACACCATAGCATGTTTGGGTAGGCCGGTCCCTTCGGACTCACCTCTCCCACCTCATCTGGCCGTGGCACTGGGCACCAGCATGTCTGGGGCCCATCCCGGAACCTCCTCGTCTGCTGGTCCTGCACCACCTTCGGGTGGAAACACATCAGGGGATGGGTCTTGCCCCCCCCTGGGACTGGTGACAGACAGGACACTGTCACCCTTTGCCAGGTCTGGGGCGTGGTGCAAAGCTAGCTCCGCAGGGAGTTTGGAGATCTGCTACACCAGCTTGAGGGCCACATGGCACAACCAGAGAGTCAGCCTGGCCCTCCTACTCAGCCCCCAGCACAGCCACCTTTGGGGCCGTGAAGGTGCAGTGGTGACTGCCCATGGGTGGGGATCTCAGTCTCACTGTTTCCACTAGGGGGCTCATGGGCTTCCAACTTCCAAACACCCCTCCTCATCCAAGGTGTTTACCCCAACATGTGCCATATACTGCCTCCATATGCTGTCTTGTCTGACTTGTCTGTTATCCTACCCAACCTACCTCCCCAAATATACCTACTATCCCTCCCCAACATCCCACTCTCACCTTAAAAAAAAAGGGCAATCTGTTCCCAAAAAATCTTGCCCCATACATAGCTGTCCATTTTGCACGTGTCCACTGGACACCTGTAATCTGGTTTAATTGGCTTCACAACATATTATTGTTGTCCTCACCCCTCTTGCAGGGATATGAGTGTCCAAATCTACCTCCAAATCAGTGTATATGCACAGCTGTTGCTGTAGAAGAAATGGGTAGCTATGGACCTTCCCTACATGCATCCTGGACAACCCTAGCTATTTTCCTTACTGTCTTTCCCTCTATGTACCCCTTTTTCAGCACTTTCCTATCAACCCTTTTTTATTACTTTTAAAGAAATTAGCGTGGGGGTAAGTGGGAGTAAGCACTTTTACGCAGCAGTAAGCGGGTTTAAGCTTGTTTGCGTGAGGGTAAGCAATGCCTACACAGGTTAAGCAATTAAGAAGCAAATCAGTATAAGAAACTGTAACCTTAAGTTAGCAGTGCTTACCTCTGAGCAAACCCGCACAAACCCACTTACAACTGCTTAAAAGTGCCTTAATCACTCTGTATCCAATGGCCCTTGTTCTGCCTAGCAACAAAATACACAGCCTTTGCAAGGTTTGAACCCATAATGCTGAACACCATAGCGATTTACCTCTAAGCCATGTTAGATATACATAACCTTGATGTTTTCATAAACATGTCATCCAGCACAGTCATTCAACAGTACAGGATATGCATTTATACATGCAGATGTATGTGTGTGTATGTATATATATATATATATATATATATATATATATATATATATATATATATATATATGTATATATATATATATATATATATATATATATATACATATATATATATATATATATATATATATATATATATATATACACATATGCATACATCTATACATACATATGTCTACATATATATGTATATATATATATATATATATATATATATATATATATATATATATATAAAATATGTAAGCAGATATATATATATATATATATATATATATATATATATATATATATATATATATACAGATATATATCTATAGATATAAAAGAGAACACAACAAATACATATATGAACAAAGGCACCGTTAATGGGGGTGAGGGGGCCCAAGCTAAATATGTCTTATAAGTATTAATATCACCCCCAGAGAAACAGATCTGCTCTGCAATACAATACCAGCTGTTGCAAGTCCCATACCCAGGACCCTACACAACATGGTCACAAGACGTTAACAGTAATCCATCCCACCTGTATGATATCAGGATGGTATCAATAACATATCATGCAGTGCAGTCTGGCTACCATAGGGAATGTACAATGTGGAAGCAATAAACATTCCAAAGATACATACACACACACATACATATATGCAGATACATATATTTATATATATATATATATATATATATATATATATATATATATATATATATATATATATATATATACATACATATATACCTATATATATATATATATATATATATATACATATATATATATATGTAACTGCACATACACACAGAGATATGTAGTGTAAGATACATATTTAGAGGGTGCACTGCATATTGAACAGCTAGTATTCCTACAGTCGACACCTTTTCAAATGGACAGTGTATGAGTCACTCATACAACAAACAATTGTTGCCTGAAACATATA